>NW_019944407.1:24050-25183 GCF_002910315.2 Salvelinus sp. IW2-2015 | reverse complement strand
CCACCCCACTACTACTAACCCACCCGTCAGTAAACAATCCCCACCTCACTACTACTACCCCACCACTCAGTAAAACTGAGGCTTTGCAAATCAACAGAATGGACATAGAGATGGGTTCCCTCCCTCCACTCCCTGACACCTTGGCTACATCCCATATGGCACCATATTCCTTATATAGTGCACTACTTTTGACCTGGGCCCAATCAAAAAGTAATAAAACCATGTAACGAATAGGGTGGCATGTGGACACAGACGTCATGAGGAGCACCATTCCTGTTTTAAAATTCAGGCCTGGCAGGCCTCTCCATCAATCACACAMCAAAACCTAATTAAAGAGAGAGTGGTAGAGCGGTAAAGTCCAGATAGCACTGCCACCCTGCAGGCAGACATCTCCAATATTAAAGAGCAGAGGAGCTAAGGTACAGATGTGCTATATAGTGCAACCGTGGAGATAAGTGTAGAGTTTCTGTTGAACATACACTGAAACTACCTGATATGTACAGGCGCTGAAGAACTTACACTGTAACTAGTATGAAGCTGAGGTACAAGCCATACTGTATACAGGGAGTGTACTACATATACTATAACTAAACTCAGCAACAACAAAAAAACGTCCTCTCACTGTCCCGTGTGGCTCAGTTGGTAGAGCATGGCGCTTGCAACGCCAGGGTTGTGGGTTCATTCCCCACGGGGGGACCAGGATGAATATGTATGAACTTTCCAATTTGTAAGTCGCTCTGGATAAGAGCGTCTGCTAAATGACTTAAATGTAAATGTAATGTCAACTGCATTTATTTTCAGCAAACGTAATATGTGTAATATTTTTATATTTATTTGTATGAACATAAGATTCAACAACAGACATAAACCACATGAATTACTGCAGTGCATCTCCTCCTCATGGACTGCACCAGATCTGCCAGTTCTTGCTGTGAGATGTTACCCCACTATTCCACCAAGGCACCTGCAAGTTCCCGGACATTTCTGGGGGGAATGGCCCTAGCCCTCACCCTCCGATCCAACAGGTCCCAGACCTGCTCAATGGGATTGAGATCCGGGGTCTTCGCTGGCCATGGCAGAATACTGACATTCCTGTCTTGCAGGAACTTACGCACAGAACAAGCAGTATGGCT
>NW_019944407.1:17885-19784 GCF_002910315.2 Salvelinus sp. IW2-2015 | reverse complement strand
TCTGTCTGTCTGTCTGTCTGTCTGTCTGTGAGAAGGGTGCTTTAGAGCTGTGTTTCGTAACCCTGGTCCTTGAGCTGGTCCCCAACAGTACACCTTTTTATTGTAACCCTGGACCAGCACACCCGATTCAACTCGTCAAATAATCATCAGGCCCTCAATGAGCTGAATGAGGTGCGTTTGTCAAGGGCTCCCACAAGAAAATGTGTACTGTTGGGGCTACTGGAGGACTGGAGTTGGGAAACACTGCTTGCTTTAGAGTATTCATGGGGATGATGGTGTGAAAGACTCAAATGTTTTTGGTACATTTACACTGAGTGGAGGTGATGAGGGGCCCTTATCATGAGTCCCAAATGGCACCCTACAGAGCCCCACAGTGGAGGTGTCATAATACCCATAAAACCTAGCGGTCAAATAGGGAAATGGTTCCAATTTTCTTTCCACCATTCCTTTTTCCAATAGGGGACTTTAGAAACACTTAAAATAAGGGCTTTGTTTCATGTATTCTTACCCTGGCGTGATGTTTTGATAACCATGTAAATCTCTCTCGGACAAGTTGACTTTTATCAATATATTAGTCTCTATTTACTCTCAGATAATTAGCATCAAAGTAGACATCATACAAATCTATACATCCCTACAAGCTCCTACACGTCATCTCTAGCTGACACCTTTGCTAACAGGTATTTGATATTTTATTAGGATCTCCATTAGCTGTTGCAGCAGCTACTCTTCCTGGGGTTCCACAAAAAAACATGAAACATGACAAAATACAGAACATGAATAGGCAAGAACAGCAAGGACAGAACTACTGTACATAAAACATTTTTAAAGGCACACGTAGTCTACATAGCAATACATACACACAAACTACCTAAGTCCAAAAGGGGATAGGCATTGTGTCGTGAGTGTCAGAGTCCTTGAAGAACAGTGGGTTGGAGTCAGGCGCAGAGAACAGAGGGTTAAAAAATGTATATTTTATTCCCGGAAAAAACGGTCACGCCACAAACACAAGGCGCAACTGACCGGCCCATACACAGGACCCAAAATGTCCGGGAAAACAGAATACAAACGAACATCCACAACCTAACAGAAAAACAATCCCGCACACACCTAGGCGGGCCTAACAGGCTTAAATATACAAAAATCAAGAAACACAATAAGGAACAGGTGCAACTAATAAGACCAAACGAACAGAAAAGGAAAAAGGGATCGGTGGCGGCTAGTAGATCGGCGACGACGACCGCCGAGCACCGCCCGAACAGGCAGGGGAGCCACCTTCAGTGGGAGTCGTGACAGTGAGGTGTTGCTTTATCTGTTTTTTTAAACTGGATTCATTTGAGCAATATGAGATGGAAAGGAGTTCCATGTAGTAACGACTATATAATACTGTACGCTTTCTTGAATTTGTTCTAGATTTGGGGTCTGTGAAAAGACCCCTGGTGGCATGTCTGGTGGGGTAAGTTGCTACTGCAGTGGATCTGGTGTGACCTGACTGGTTAACAACCGGATCTCCTGGATCATGTAACACACTTACTGGCTCTGTGTGTGTGTGTGTGTGTGGTGTGTGTGTGTGTTGTGTGTGTGTGTGTTGTGTGTGGTGTGTGTGGTGTGTGTGTGTGTGTGTGTGTGTGTGTGTGTGTGTTGTGTGGTGTGTTGTGTGTGGTGTGTGTGTGTGTGTGTGTGTGTGTGTGTGTGTGTGTGTGTGTGTGTGTGTTAGTGTGTGTTTGTGTAGTTTGTGTTTGTGTGTGTGTTTGTGTTTGTGTAGTTGTGTGTGTGTGGTTTGTGTAGTTTGTGTGTGTTGTGTGTAGTGTGTAGTGTGTAGTGTGTGTTTGTGTGTAGTGTGTGTGCATGGAATCAACACAAGCCTGTCTACCTAGCTGCTCTGTTTCCTGTGGGATG
>NW_019944407.1:14557-17860 GCF_002910315.2 Salvelinus sp. IW2-2015 | reverse complement strand
GTGTGGTGTGTGTGTGTGTGTGCGTGTGTGTGTTGTGTGTGTGTGTGTGTGTGTGTGTGTGTGTGTGTGTGTGTGTGTGTGTGTGTGTGTGTGTGTGTGTGTGTGTGTGTGTGTGTGTGTGTGTGTGTGTGTGTGTTGTGCTGTACGCTTAGTGTGCAAATTAGAGCAGAAAGTCTTCACTGACGTTTGTGAATGCTCAAAGGAATTTAGACGTAGTTTTACAACACCTAGGCAGCAAAAATAATCATTTTTACTTTGCAGTTGTAATTAGGCTTTCTGATGAAGTTGTAGCGGCGGCTGTGTGTGTGTGTGTGTGTGTGTGTGTTGTGTGTGTGTGTGTGTGTGGTGTGTGTGTGTGTGTGTGTGTGTGTGTGTGTGTGTCTGTGTGTTGTGTGTGTGTGTGTGTGTGTGTTGTGTGTGTCGTGGTGGGTGGGTGGGTGGGTGGGTGGTCTGGAGTGGGTGGGTGTGTGTGACGGTGTGTGTGATCTCTCTCAGTGGTGGAATGGCTTTTTCAAGTGGATCCATCAGCAGCATATTTTCAAGTATCTTGTCGTTTCCTTCAATGACCATAACAGCAGAAACACTTAATTTCCTCTGTATGGTTGACAGGTTTCTATTCAACAGAGACCCGATCAATAGAAGAGCCAAGATGGCAAGAATGTCTGCACCAATCACAGGCTGAAGACTGGAATACACACACAGGCCCTAGAGAAAGAGTGGGGAGATGGAGAGGGAGGAAAGGGGGTGGAGAGAAAGAGAGGGGGGCGAGAGGGAGAGAGAGAGAGAGCGAGAGAATGGTTAATGAGCTCATGGGCTCCTGAGTTCTTCTGAAAAAAATAGAATTATAGTTGGATAAATGTCCTTTTGGCAAGGACTTATACAGGATACTACCATCTACATCGAAACCGTACAAAAAATTCCATACAAAAACCTTGATTTTGGACAAAATGACCTTGAATGGATTCTTACTACCAAGCACTATGAAGAAAAAACTTATAACAAATCAAAACCTGCAGAAGAAACACAGAGGAAACTGAGTGAGTAATGTTCAGTCTGAASCTACTTCTGAAGCCWAAAAGTAAAACACAATCATCTCTAGGTAATTGTGTTATATAAAGCTTAATAAATAAGGCTACTAAGCTACCKAGCTGCTAGGACAGAACTGACCWGGCTGCAACTTCAATTAGTACTGAAGTGTGAAGTGAGAAGTGTGAAAACTCTTGAGCCTAACAATGGRAGCAGAGTTTTACAGCTTCTCCCACCCAAATGCAGAGGCCTTTGAAGCCCCCTGCGCCATGGCGTATCCTTATGAAGATGTCATCACAGTACAGTARCCCTTGGATATTAGAAATAACACTGCACGGAGTAAGTACAAAAAGAAGCTCCTCAAGAGACACTATTTGCTGACTGCTACAAAGAAGGGAACGTAAGCAACTTATTGTTCCACACAGACCATGGCAGACCATCCCCTGGCATGGCACAGTGCTACAAGAGCACCCTACCCCTATGCAAAGAGGGAGGGTTTTGGCACAGACCATCAGATAATTGGCATATACATTACTCTRACTGAATTTCCACATGGGKYAGGATATTGGAAATGCAATTAATAGCCAATTGGATGATAACTTGTTTTTAACTASGACAGAGGAATTTATAACTGAGTTATAACACATTTTGGCCCTAAACAGAGAGTACACAGTGGCAGAATWCTTGACCACTTTGACCGACCCAAAATTAAGGAAAGTTTTGACTATGTACAGACTCAGTGAGCAATGCCTTGCTATTGAGAAAGGTCACCTTAGGCAGACTATGTGCACACCTACCCACAAAATGAGGTGGAAACGGAGCTGCACTTCCTAACATCCTGCCAAATGTATGACCATATTAGAGACACATATTTCCCTCAGATTACACAAACACACAAAGAATTTGAAAACAAATCCAATTTTGAGAAACTCCCATATCTATTGGGTGAAATACCACATTGTGCAATCACAGCAGCAAGATGTGTGACCTGTTGCCATATGAAAAGGGCAACCAGTGAAGAACAAACACCATTGTAAATACAACCCACATTTATTTATTTTCACTTTTGTACTTTAGCTATTTGCACATCGTTACAACACTGTATATAGACAAAATATGACATTTGAAATGTCTTTATTCTTTTGGAACTTGTGTGAGTGTAATATTTACTGTTCACTTTGTATTGTTTATTTAACTTTTGTTTGTCAATTTCACTTGCTTTGGCTATTTAAACATATGTTTCCCGTGCCAATAAAGCCCCTTGAATTGGATTGAGAGATATGGAGAGAGAGTCAGAGTCAGAGAGAGAGAGAGAGAGGGAGAGAGAGACAGAGAGAGAGAGAGAGAGAGAAGAGACAGACAGACAGACAGACAGACAGACAGACAACAGACAACAGACAGACAGACAGACAGACAGACAGACAGAACAGACAGACAGACAGACAGACAGACGACAGACAGACAGACAGACAGACAAGACAGACAGACAGACAGACAGAAAGACAGCTACAGTAGTACAAATACAGAGGAGATTAAAAGGAGCTTCTCTCCTATTGTTTTTCCTTATAGATTCCAGCTTCATTTAACAGTTGTCCAAGTGTTGTTGATTGTTTGTTTGCCCTTCATAATTCTTGTGATCCTGCACGGAAGGAGAGTGTTGTTGCCGAGCATCAGGTCCAGTTTTAAAAAAGCTATCTATCTTGAGTTCGCCCTATCCAATGAGGCATTACATCTAGAAATATAATACTAGAATGGGAAAATCATTGACTTGAATGGCGGACCCCAAAAAAATTAATATTCTATTCATTTTAATTCTGATAGCTGACATCGAAAAGATCTCTTTTAAAAAACTGGGGGCCCCCCGGGGATCAAGTAGAGTGGTGTGACAGGCTCAAACCTGCAGCAAAAATAGCACTGAGTTTAATAAGGAAGAACCTTGCTTTTACAGTCTGGTCGAACCATCCACAAGATTAGCAGGAGCTGAATGGGACCTGATCCTGCATCCTCCATTTTGTATCCATAGTGGAGCCCCACCTATTCGTAGAGTCACTAAAAACTGAAAACGTTAATACATTCACACAATTCCATTTATTCCCCAAATAATAACCTACACTCTTAGGCATATTATCTGAGGAAAGGCCAAAGTCATTTTCCAAAACATGACACAGAGCCAACCCTCTGCGGCTTTGCCTTTCCCCTGTGCCCTCTACTCTCTAAGTCATCCATACAATCACTGCACTACAAGGCCCATCCTCCAGACCACAGACATCCTGGTTG
>NW_019944407.1:8964-14532 GCF_002910315.2 Salvelinus sp. IW2-2015 | reverse complement strand
GAGAGAGAGCAAGAGCGAGAGAGCGAGACATTTTCAGAAATTGCATTAAGGGGATGTGTAATACTGCAATAGTAATTTTGGGGGGATTTGAGAGCCATATGATGTTTTTTCTACTGTTGGAGGGAGAAACATTCTCAGACAGACAGAGTAATGCTGCTGTCTGAAAGCAATGCAACGCAGAGAGACTAAATGGAAGGTTAGGGAAAGAAACCTTTAAAGACCATGCAGCATCATTAGTGTGTGATTAGTGGGTCTAGCATTAAGACATTGACCTTCAGATGAAGACGATAGCGTTGCTGTATCACCTACACTCTTAGAAAAAAGGGTTCCAAAAAGGTTCTTCYTCTGTCCCCTTATGAGAACACTTTTTGGTTCCAGGTAGAACCCTTTGYGTTCCGTGTAGAACCCTCTGGAAACGGGTCTACATTGAACCCAAAAGGGTTCTACCTGAACCCAGAAGAGTTCTTCATGGAACCAGAAAGTGTTCTCCCATTGGTTCTCCCGTGGAGACAGCCAAACAACCCTTCAGGTTTCTAGGTGGCACCTGTTTTCTAAGAGTGAACACCGTATTCAAAAGGTAACAATTGAGAAACCGTTATTTCCTTATTAAGGTACTCTTGACCAGAAATAGAGTCATGCAGACTCCTTATTAATGGTGAAACTGGAGACATTACAACAGCAAAGACGTTACTGAAAAACGATGAACACTTTGTTTCCCCCTCTGACATCATTGAATTTGCGATAGAACATAAGGAAATGTACTCATAGAATTGCTCACCTGCGATTGGACGCTCCTCACCTCCAATCCAGTCAACAAAACAAAACTAATAACAACGGTGCTGGGGGAGAACAGTTYCACTGTTTCCCCTAATGCGTATTCCATCTTTAAGGGGCACTGATGGCATAATATGGCTTTTGGGTATATKTTTTGTGTATCTCTAAGACGAAACTGCATGAAACTACAGTATTCACACCCCTTGACTTATTCAAAATTTTGTTGTGTTACAGACTGAATTCAAAACAGATTAAGCAAATGTTTTCCTCACACATTTACACACAATACCCCATAATGACAAAGTGAAAAAATGTTTTTTAGAAATGTTTGCTAATTTATTGGAAAATTAAATACAGAAATATTTCATTTACATACGTATTCTTACAGCCCTTTGTTATAACACTCCGGATTCAGCTCAGGTCCAATTTCCTTTGATCATCCATGTCGCTACAACTTGATTGGAGTCAATTGTTTGGACATGAACGAAAGAAACACACCTGTCTATATAAGGTCTCCCAGTTGACAGTGCAGAGCAGAGCAGAAACTATACCATGGTGTCCAAGGAACTGTCGCCGAGATAGTTAAGTTTCCAAGAGCACAGTGGTCTCCATCATTAGGAAATYWAAAAAATATGGAACTACCCAGACACTTCCTAGAGCTGGCTGTCTGACCAAACTGAGCAACCGGGCAAGAAGGACCTTGYTCAGGGAGGTGACCAAGAACCCAAAGGCCTCTCTGACAGAACTACAGAGTTCCTTGGTTGATATGGTAGAACCTGCCAGAWGGACAAAGTCTTTACACCACTTCACCAATCTGGYCTTTATGGGAGAGGGGCCAGACGGAAGCCACTCCTGAGAAAAAAGGCACARGACATCACYCCTYGAGTTTGCAAATAGGCACGTGAATGACTGAGATAGTAAAGCAAAACATTCTGTGGTGAGACAAAACCATTTTACTATTTGGCTTGAATGCAAAGCGTTACAAGGCACAGCTCATCACCCATCGAACACCATCCTGGTGGTGGCAGCATCATGCTATGGGGATGCTTTTCAGCACCAGGGACTGGNCAAAGCGTTACAAGGCACAGCTCATCACCCATCGAACACCATCCTGGTGGTGGCAGCATCATGCTATGGGGATGCTTTTCAGCACCAGGGACTGGGAGACTAGTAAGGATGGAGGGAACAATGAATGGAGCCAAATACAGGTAAACCCTTGATGAGAACCTGCTTCGGAGTGCAAACGGCCTCAGCCTGGGGGCGAAGATTTACGTTCCAACAGGACAATGACCCCAAGCATACAGCCAAACCAACACTGGAATGGCTTCAGAACAAGAATGTATAAGTCCTTGAGTGGCCCAGCCAAAGCCCAGACGTGTATCCCAATCGAAATCTGTTGAAATGCTGTACACCGCCGTTCCCCATCTAACAGAGCTTGAGAAAATCTGCGAAGAAGAATGTGAGAAAATCATCAAATGTGATGTGCAAAACTGATTCAAACATCCCCAAGACGACTCAAAGCTGATCCAGACATACCCAAGATGACTCAAAGCTGATTCAGACATNTTTTTTAATTCAGGCTGTAACACAGCAAAATATAGAATAAGGGGTTTGAATACTTTGATTGGGCATGACCATTGTGTTCAGCTATCAAAGCAGAAAATGGGTTAGCACTTCTCTGCTAGCTAACAGTGTGAAATCCTCAATATAAAGACATTAACTCCTCAGAGACATCAAAACCACCATTCTCTGAAGGTAATGTGAGTAGAAAGAACCCCTTCAGTATAGCAAAATCTAAAAATATGTTTTACACTAGCTCAGTTTAATAAGAATGTAACGGGACAGACAGGTGGAAAGCTGTTACGATGTGATTACACAGTGCTGTTCATAAGGTGGAGAAGAGGAGGAACACTGTTCCATGTGATTACACAGCGCTGTTTCTAGGGTGATTTAATAAAGGATTGATTGATTTTAGGGTCGGAGGTTGAAATAAGACAGCTCTCTGTTAAACCCCAAGCAGAGAGATGCAACATCTGCTGTGGTGGACACAAACATTCTTCGCTATTCGTGGCCCTTGAATGGCAAAGGCGTTACCAGCCCAACACGGGCACAGCTCATCACGCCATCGAACACATCCCTCGAATCGGTGGTCAGCATCATGCTAGTGGGGATGGCTCTTTAGCAGGACCGGGACTGGGAGACCTTAGTACGCCCATGGAGGGCAACCAATGGAATGGGAGCGCAAATACGGTAAACACTTGCATGAGAACGCTGCTTGGCAGTCGCAAACGGCCTCAGGCTGGGGGCGAAGATTTAACGTTCCAACGGGACAATGACCCAAGCATAAGCCAAACAAACTGCTGCAACTAGCGCTGTCAGAACACAGAAATGTATAAGTGCCTTCGAGTGGCCGCAAAGTTCAAGACCTGTACTCCCGATCGAAATCTGTTGAACTGCTGTACACGCGTTCCCATCTAACAGAGCTTGAGAAATCTGCGAAGAAGAAATGTGAGAAATCGATCAAATGTGATGTGCCAAAATGATTAACATCCCCAAGACGACTCAAAGCTGATCAGACATACCACAGCATGATCAAAGCTGATTCAGACACTAACCGCAAGATGATGCAAAGGCTGATTCAGACCGATACCAAGACGATCAGCTTGATTCAGACATACCCAAGACGACTCAAAGCTGATTCAGACATACGTCAAGTGACTCAAGGCTGGATTCAGACATTACCCAGTTGACTCAAGCTGATCCAGCATCCAAGACATCAGAAAGCTGATTCACACATACAACGCTCAAGCTTTAGGACGACGCTCAAAGCTGATTCGACATACCACACACGACAGCTATACAAAGCTAGTTCAGACTACAGAATCAAAGCAATGACAAGAAAGCCAAGTGACTAAGTGATCCAGAATACTCAGATGACTCAAGCTGTAATCCGCCACAAAATGCTGGGCCTACCAAGACAATAATTGACCTACGGGCGTGTGAATAGCTTATGTTAATTGATATTTCTGTTAATTTACTATCTTCAAAACACAAATTGCAAACATTTCAACAACAAAAAATGTACTTTTCATTATGGGGTATTGTATGTAGGTGAGTGAGAAAAACATATATTACATTCTTTTTTAATTCAGGCTGTAACACAGCAATATAGAATAGGGGTTTGAATACTTTGTATTGGGCATGACCATTGTGTTTCACGCTATCAAAGCAGAAAATGGGTTAGCACTTCTCTCTGCTAGCTAACGGTGTGAAAATCCTCAATATAAAGACATTAACTCCTCAGAGACATCAACATTTCAACGAGGGTAATGTGAGTAGAAAGAACCCTTCAGTATACGCAAAATTTAAAAATATGTTTTACACTAGCTCAGTTTAATAAGAATGTAACGGGGACAGACAGGTGGAAAGCTGTTACGATGTGATTACAGTGCTGTTCATAAGAGGTGGAGAAGGGAGGAACACTGTTTCCATGTGATACCACAGCGCTGTTTCTGAGGGTGATTTAATAAAGGATTGATTGATTTTAGGGTCGGAGGTTGAAATAAGACAGCTCTCTGTTAACCTTCCTTCGCTCCAGGCCCAATGTTAAAACCTTCTTCTTTCCTGGTCACACTGTTAAACTCTCTCCTACCGACACACTGTTAAACCTTTCCTTCTTCCTGGTCACCATGTTAAACCTTCTTCTCTCCTGGTCCACACTGTAAAACACTTCCTTCTCTTGGCTGGTCCACACTGGTTAAACCTTCCTTCTCTCCTGGTCACATGTTAAACCTTCCTTCTCTCTGGTCAGGCACTGTTAACCTTCCTCTCTCTCTGGTCCACACTGTTAACTCCTTCTTCCAGGGCCACACTGTTAAACCGTTCCTTCTCTCCTGGTCACACTGTTAAACATTCCTTCTCTCCTGGTCCACACTGTTAAACCTTCCTTCTCTCCTGGTCCACATGTTAAACCTTCCTTCTCTCCTGGCCACACTGTTTAAACCTTCTTCTCTCAAGGCCCACACTGTTAAACCTTCCTTCTCTCCTGGTCCACACTGTTTAAACCTTCCTTCTCTCCTGGTTCACACTGTTAACCTTCTTCTCTCCTGTCACAGTTTAACCTCCTTCTCTCCTGGTCCACACTGTTAACCTTCCTTCTTCCTGGTCCAAAATTGTTAACTTCTCTTCTTCTCTCCAGGCCCAAACTTTGATTAACATTATAGTGAGAGATGAGAGCAGTGGATAATTCTGTGGTGGGTGGTGGGGCTGTTGTGTGGTGGGTGGTGGGGCTGAGTCGTGTGCCGTGGGTGAGGCGTGTGTCTGTGGTGGGGCCTGGGTCTGTGGCGGTGGTGGGGCTTGGTCTGTGCCGGGTGGTAGGCCTTGGTCTGTGCCGGGTGGTGCGGCCTTGGTCTGTGGTGGGTGGTGGGATCTAGGTCTGTGGGCGGGTGGTGGGACCTCGGTTTGTGGCGGGTGGTGGGACTTGGTCTGTGGTGGGTGGTGGGGCCTGAGTCTGTGCCGTGGGGTGAGGCTTGGTCTGTGGTGGGTGGTGGGGCTTGGTCTGTGGTGGGGCCTGGGTCTGTGGTGGGTGGTGGGGCTGTTTCTGTGGCTGGCGGTAGAGCCTGGTCTGTGGTGGGGCTTGATCTGTGCCGGGTGGTGGGGCTTGGTCTGTGCCGGGTGGTGGGGCCTGGGCCTGTGGCTGCCGGTAGGGCTCGGTCTGTGGTGGGGCTGGGTCTGGGCTGAACGGAATGGTCGCATCAAAGGCACTTTAGTAGTCCACTGACTGGTGCACAAATG
>NW_019944407.1:0-5290 GCF_002910315.2 Salvelinus sp. IW2-2015 | reverse complement strand
GCACCCTATTCAACTATTTAGTGAGCAATCTTTGACCAGGGCACTATATAGGGAARAGGGCWCTGGTCTAAAGTAGTGCAKTATATAGGGAARAGGYTGCCATTTGGGAAGGAGGRYAATYCTGRTGKTGGCTCCTGTAGCTGTCAGTGACTTGTTTTGAGTTGCTTCTTTGTTCTGTTTGTTTGCAGGTTTTTCTATACCTCCGTGTTGCCGCTTGGGATTTTGTCCTTGTAATTAACTGAAAGGTCATACATGTGCTTTAATAAACGCCATCAAGAATCACTGAGCAGCTACAATTCAATAATGCTTGCAGAAAGCAAACAGCAATTTCATACATAACTCCTACAATCGTGATAGACTGTTTGCAGAGAAAACAGAGAAAGACAGAGTGGGAAAACAGTCTGTAACAAAGAGGTGATATTTCCCGAGCTGTGACTAAAAGCAGATAAAAAATAAGTGTGATGAAGAAAACCAGTATCGAGTTAGTTTATGATGAAAACAGAGCAGGAGACAAGGAGAGGGAGTTAGGAGACTGCTACTCTGTCTTTCAAACTGCCAGCCGACAAGGGCTCTAACAGGGTTGTTTATGTTTCCACGTGACACTGCAAAAATATGTATTCAATGTGTATGTATTCCAATTGGTTGGTTGAATTTACATATGAATAAGGTGGAAAGCCATTGATCATGCTCGAAAATAGGGGGAGATCGGGAACGTAAATTCCTCTCAGACTGATATTGAAATGCAAGCGGTACGTCACGTTCTGAAATACTGTATTCTATTGTCATATTTACAATGTGTATGAGTTCACTATGAACATGTCCTGTTGTGTGTGTATAGGTGTACGGTACTTGTTAGATATTGGGGGGCATCCTGGGACGTGCTTTTGTATGTTATTGCTGTAAGAGTGACGTGGCTATCATGCTCTAATAGGATGTTATTGCTGTAAGAGTGAGGTGGTAATGCATGCTTCTAATAGGATGGTATTGCTGTATAGAGCGAGGTGGCTATCATGCTCTAATAGCGATGGTTTATTGCTGTAGAGGCGAGTTAGTCTATCCATGCTCTAATAGGATGTTTTGCTGTAAGAGCGAGTTAGCTATCATGCTCTAAATAGATGTTATATGCTGTAAGAGCGAGTTAGCTATCAGCTCTAATAGGATGTTATTGCTGTAAAGAGCGAGTTAGCTATCATGCTCTAATAGGTGTTTATTGGCTGTAAGAGCGAGTTAGCTATCATGCTCTAATAGGCATGTTATTGCTGTAAGAGCGAGTTTAGCTATGCATGCTTCTAATAGGATGTTATTGCTGTAAGAGCGAGTTAGTATCATGCTCTAATAGGATAGTTATGCTGTAAAGAGTGAGTTAGCTACATGCTCTAAATAGGATGGTATTGCTGTAAGAGGAGGTGGCTATCATGCTCTAATAGATGTTAATTGCTGTAAGAGTGAGGTAGCTATCATGCTCTAATAGGATGGTATTGCTGTAAGAGCGAGGTGGCTATCATGCTCTAATAGATGTTTATTGCTGTAAGAAGTGAGGTAGCTATCATGCTCTAATAGGATGTTATTGCTGTACAGAGGGAGTTAGCTATCATGCTCTAATGGAGAATGTTATTGCTCGGTAAGGAGTGAGGTGGCTAATCATGCTCTAATAGGATGGTATTGCTGTAAGAGCGAGTTAGCTAGCATGCTCTAATTGTAATGGTCACGTTAGCTCCCTGCTAATTCAATGTTATTTCCATGCTAACAGACACATCACGAATCTACAGCCATCAACATACTGTTGTCTTGCACTTCGAATGTGCTTCTTTGTGTCTTTAGTCAGGTACTTATATTTATTGTATCTGGTACTGTTTTTGTCATTGTTGTGATGTTTAATTGCAAAATGCTCAGTCTGATATTGAGACAAAAGCGCAATCTACAGCCATCAAGAGCACCGAGACCTGCACATCTATCGCGCCATCCCTTTATCTTTTATCAGAATATACTACAGATAAACTGGGCCCATTGGCTGGCCTTCTTTTCTTTATTACACAATACAAGAGAGAGATAAAGATCACAGCTGTTACACTCATAAAAAGTGAACAAAATGGAGATTGTGCTTGGTGTGAATTATTTAAATTTAGACCCTACGGATGCTGCATACTAATGAGGAAGACATTCGTGGGCAGAAACCATCGTGAAAGACATGCATGCGTCCCAAATAGCACCACCGTATTCTCTAAATAGTGCACTACCCTATGGGCCCTGGTCAAAAGTAGGGCACTATAAAGGGAATAGGGTGGTGTTTGTGACATAGCCGATGCAATCTACAAGTACTGAAAAAAAGATGATAAGTGACCATTGCTGTAGTGGGTCGTGTGATAATAACTTTATGAAAATGTTGGAAACAGTCAAAATAAAAAAAGGACTGGATCAATGGAAATGCTTT
Organism: Salvelinus sp. IW2-2015; assembly: GCF_002910315.2. NCBI lineage: Eukaryota > Metazoa > Chordata > Actinopteri > Salmoniformes > Salmonidae > Salvelinus > Salvelinus sp. IW2-2015. Next base: position 2,859 of record NW_019944407.1, on the reverse strand, counting down.
TGATGGTTAATGGTACAAAATAAAAAATAATATATTCCTTCAATCAACTGAATTTATATTCCTTCAATCAACTTATGATGGATGTAACTTTTAAGGTATCAAGTCATTAATAAACAAGATTTAATCCGTTTAGGATTTTCTCAGGTGTTCTTATCCAGGTAAGGTAGTAGTAAGTAGATTAACTTGTTTGTTTTGGTCTTAACGTTGTTCGTTTTGGTCTTTACGCTGTTTGTTTTGGTCTTTACGCTATTTGTTTTGGTGTAACCCACTGAGCTAACTGGGCTGTCTCGGCAGGTGTAAACTCAAAGCACAGAAGAGTGCTAGACTTTTTACAGCAACACCAGTAAAGTAGCATTGCTTGACTCAACCAACCACTCAGGTGTTATATTGTGACCTGAAGAACAAAACAAGACATGCTGCAAAACACTGCATCAGATTTGTTTATATGGCCTATAGAAGTAGAATAAGTAGATGTAATTGCTAAATCATTGATTTGAATGGGGAAAGCCATTCTATGGATTCTATGTCTATGGTCTTGTGTAACATGGTGGCACAGGACCAAACAAGATGTTGTTATTTCACTGGGCTGCCATGTTGCCTAGCTAGTTGTCTGTAGTGTGTGCCAAATGGCACACTATTCCTTTTAGGGAACAGGGTGTGATTTGGAATGCATCCTCTGTGTTCTGGCTGGCGGTTGGGCAGTACAGCTCATTACGATTGATAACTGATAGGATCGCTTCATTTTGGCTGGGAAAAAAACATCAGGGTGATACTAACAAGTCCCCTGGATTGAATTAATGGTAATCACTGACCCTCATTGAGAGGCCTTTAAAGTAGCCGGCCACAACCTTATTCTGCCTTTTCATCTTCAACAGGGATACACTGAGGTAAAATGCCAACAGAGGGAGAGAGAAGGAGAAGGGGAGAGAGGGATGCAGTGTGTGAGAGAGTGACAGACAGAGTTCACTTCTCTGCAATGTTAGTGACAAAGCCCCAATGGGAGTTTTTGTGCCATCAGCTCAGCTCCAGAATCTGTGTCCCAGAGATGATTCCAAACATCAGACTGTGCCAGAGATGATTACATCAGATAGAACTGTCCAGAGATGATTACTCAGATAGACTGTCCCCAGAATGATTGAACCACAGAATCAGACTGTCGCCAGAGATGATACACACCAATAAGACTGCGTCTAGAGATGATTATCAGATCTGTCCAGAAGTACAGACTGGTCATGCAGAGATGATTACTACAGATCAGACTGTCCCAGAGATTGATTACCAACGATCGAGAATGTTCCCAGAGATGAATTACCAGATCAGACTGTCCAGAGATGATTACCACGATCAGACTGTCCCAGTAGATGATTACCTCAGATAGACTGTCCCTTTTTAAAAAAATGTATTTTACCTTTATTTAACGTCAGGTAGGCTAGTTGAGAACAAGCTTCTCATTTGCACTGCGACCTGGCCAAGATAAAGCATAGCAGTGTGAACAGACAACACTACAGAGTTACACATGGATAAACATAAACAAGTCAATAACATGGTAGAAAAGAAGAAAAATAGAAATCTATATACAATGGTGTGCAAAGGCATGAGGAGGTAGGCCAATAAATCAGTATAAGTTACAATTTAGCAGATAAAACACTGGAGTGGGTAAATCATCAGATGGTCATGTGAGTAGAGATACTGGTGTGCAAAAAGAAGCAGAAAAAGGAATAAAAGCAGTATGGGGGGGGTGAGTTAGGTTAATTGGGTTGGGCTATATACCCGAATGGAACTATGTACAAGTGCAGCGATCGGTTTAGTGCTCGGATAGCAGATTTTATAAGTTGTTGAGGGATGATAAAGTCTCCAACTTCAGAGATTTTTGCAATTCGTTTCCATCGCAGGCAGCAGAGAACTGAGAAGGAAAGGCGTCCAAATGAGGTTTTGGCTTTAGGATGATCATGAGGATACACCTGCTAGAGCGCGTGCTATTCGGGTGGGGGTGTACCTCGTGACCAGTGAACTGCAGATAAGGCCGGCACTTTACTAGCATAGCTTGTAGATGACTGGAGCAAGTGGGTCCGACGGCCGAACATGTATGCGAGGCCAGCCGATAGGGCATACAGGTCGCAGTGGGTGGGGTCGTATAAGTGCTTTAGTAACAAAACGGATGGCATAATGTGATAAACTGCATCAGTTTGCTGAGTAGAGTATTCGGAAGCATTTGTTAGAAGACAATCGCGAAGTGAGGATCGTAGGATAGTCAGTTTCACTAGGGTAAAGTTTGGCGGCGTGAAGTGAAGGAGCTCTGTTGCGAAAAATAGAAGCCATCTAGTCTGATTTTGATTGGAGATGTGTGATATGCGTCTGTCTGGAAGGAGAGTTTGCAGCCTATACGCCAGACCCTAGGTATTATAGATGCCAACATATTCTAGTAGAACCGTCCGGGTAGGTGATTGGCAAGTCGGCGCGTGCGGGTGCAGGCAGCCGAAACGGATTGAAGGCATGCATTTGGTTTACTTAGCGTTTTAAAGCAGTTTGGAGGCCACGGAAGGAGTGTTGAATGGATTGAAAGCTCGTTTTGGAGGTGGGTTCTTTATAACAACGTGTCGCAAGAAGGGCCAGAAGTATACAGAATGGTGTCGTCTGGTAAGGTGGATCAGGGAATCGCCGCGCAAGAGCAACATCAATTGATATATTACACGAGAAAGAGTGCCCGAGAATTGAAACCCTGTGGTACCCCATAGGACTGCCAGAGGCCGGACAGCATCGCCTTCCGATTTGACGCTGACTCTGTCTCGCAAAGTAGTGGTGAACCAGGCAAGGCAGTCATTAGAAAAACCCGAGGCTACTGTCTGCCGATAAGAAATA
>NW_019944406.1:68598-74074 GCF_002910315.2 Salvelinus sp. IW2-2015 | reverse complement strand
ACGTTACTGGTAAAGAGATGATCTTGTAACAAGTGATGAGATCTCTTACGTAGTGCAGAGTTTGTAAAGGACAGGTTCACTCTTTCCCATTGTTCCAGCCCACAGTTAGAGATGCGACGTGTATCATACCAGGTTGCAGGTTTGAGAATTGTTGTGACAAGTTCTTTAGTATTCTCTGCATGGAGGCCAGTTCCTGGTTGTTAGAAGGTTATGAGGAAGCGCTGTGGACTTTTCTTCCATTTACTTCAGCCTTGACCAGTGGAGAATGAAGAGTATCTTTCAAATGTTCTACCTTTAAGTCTCTGGGTGGGACCACTGGAACAAAAGCATGTTTTAACAAGATCCTTAACAATATCCTCTTAGACACAAAGTATGTCAGTACAACATGATTAAAACCCAAACTCTGGCTCCCGAATGGCGGAGCGGTCTAAGGCACTGCCCATCTCATGCTAAGACGATGTCACTGCCAGACATCCTGGTTCAATTCCAGCTGTTCACAACCGCCGTGATTGGGAGTCCATAGGACCGGCGCACAATTGGTACCAGCGTCGTCCGGGTTTGCCGGTGTAGGTCGTCATTGTAAATAAGAATTTTCTTAACTGACTTGCCTAGTTAAATAAGTTAAATCATTTGGTTGTTTAAATACCTGTAATAAAGATGCTGAGACCCATCGCTTTGTCTGCCATCTCTTCCCTCTGTGGCCCACACTGAACTGGTAGCTTTTCACCAGGTTTGAGACTGGTTATTTTAAGATGATACACACTCTTTCAACTCTTGTTGAGCTTGTTTCAGCCGTCACACCCCCAGGTCACTCTGAAGTCTGTCGTCCCTGTCTGCCACCTGAGGAAACTCCAGGCTCAGAGACACAGAATCTAATGTCAGCAACAGGACCTGGAATCACCAGGAGGGGCCAGCACTGTGAAGGAATAATGAGAGAGAAAAACAACTTTAATTGAAAATAAAATTACAAACACAAATGTGTACTATTCATTACCAGTAGTTAAGGGACAAATGATATCTTACTAATGTATTACTCTTAAATTAAAAAAAAATATGGTTTGGGTGTATTCTGTTTTCACATTATACCTTACCATCATGCTGAGTCAACGTTGTGTGTTGGTTCTCCATCAAACCTTAGGCTGTGAAGAGTCAATCATTCTATGAAACATGTGGTGTTTTTGATCTTGACATATAAACCCCCTCTTATCCAACAAATACTGTACATCAAGGGCAATGAAGAGAATGAAAAAACAAACCAGAGCTTACCTGTCTTCCAGATTTCTTTATTTTAAGAGAGTGGTATCATGTCCTTTGTTGGTTTGTCTCTGCCACCACTGACTACAGATCCAGCATCTGGTCTGTCCTGCCAGAACACCTCCAGAGAACTGTAGTCATGTTGCACGAGAGTCTCTCTCCAGGTCTCCAGCACATCCACCAGTGTGTGTCTCTGCAGTGCTCTATTGTTAGTGCTGTCTGATGGGTCTCCACAGTAGGACACATTGCAGGTCAGGACAGAACTTCACCAGCTTGACCTCAAGAGCAGATTTTCACAGACCACCTCTCCTGTCCTGGTGAATTAGATAATAACATTTATCAAATACATTAAAATAAAAAGAAACCTGATTCCATTCAGTTTAACAGATAATGGCCTGATAATTAACACATGTAACCTACCTATAAACTGCCTGTTATCATAATAATATAACCACATGGAACCTACCTATAAACTGCTGTTATCATGGATAAGTATAAACAACATGGTAAGCCTACCTATAAAAACTATCTGTTATCATGATAATATAAACACATGGTAACCTTAACCTATAACTGGCTGTTATGCATGATAATATAACACAGTGGTGGTGTAACCTACCTATAACTGTCTGTTATCATGAAATATAACACATGGTAACCTACCTGATAACGATTGCTTATCATAAATATTACACCATGCGTAACCTACCTATAACTTCTGTTATCATGATAATATTAACACAGGTAACCTACCTAATAACTGTCTGTTATCATGATAATATAACACGATGGTAAGCCTACCTATAACTATTATTGTTTTATTCATTATATAGTAACCACATGGTAACCTACTGTACCTAGAACAACTGTAGTCATGATAAATATAACACATGGAACTACCGATAACTATCTGTTACATGATAATAAACATCGGTAACCTACCCTATAACTATCTGTTATCATGATCATATAACACATGGTAACCACCTCTAACTATCTGTTATCAGGATAATATACCAATGGTACCTACCTATAACTATCTGTTATCATGATTATATTACACATGGTAACCTTACCTATAACTAGTCTGTTAATCATGATAATATAACACATGGTAACCCACCTATAAACTATCTCGTTATCATGATAAATAATACATGGTACCTACCTATAACTATCTGTTATCATCGTTAATATAACACATGTAACCTACCAAATAACTATTCTGTTTTATCATGATTAACAACCCAATGGTACCACCTATACTATCTTTATTTTTCCCCAATTTGGATTTTAAATATAACACATGGTAAACCTACCCAATAACTATCTGTTATCATTGATAATATAACGCATTGGAACCTACCTATAACTATCTGTATCATGATAATATAAACACATGAGTAACCTACCTATAACTATCTGTTATCATGATAACTATACAACATGTAACCTACCTATAACTATTCTGTATCATGATAATATAAACACATGGTACTAGCAATAACTATATTTATCATGATTTAAAGTATAACACATGTAACCTACCTAAACTATCTGTTATCATGATAATATAACACATGGTAAGCCTACCTGATAACTATCGTTTCATGATATATACACTGGTAACCTACCTATAACTCTAGCGTATCATTGATAAATGTAACACATGGTAAACCTACCTATAACTTCTTTAATCGATGAATAATAAACACAGGTAACCTGACCTAAACTCTACGCTATCATGATAATATAACACATTGGTAACCTACCTATAAACTCTACGCTATCATGAATAATATAACACATGGTAACCTACCTTATAACTAATCTGTTATTCATGATAATATAACACAATGGTAACTACCTATAATATGCTGTTATCATGATAACTATAACCACATGGAACCTATCTATCTGTTATCATGATAAATATACACATTGGTACCTAGCCTATAACTATCTGTTATCATAATATAACACATTTGTAACCTGCCTATCTCTTATCATGATAAATATAACACATGGGTAACCTACCTATAATTATCTGTTTATCATGCATAAATATACCACATTGTAACCTACCGATAACTATCTGTTATCATGATAATATAACACATGGTAACCTACCTATAACTATCTGTTATCATGATAATATAACACATGATAACCTACCAATAACTATCTGTTATCATGATAATATAACAACACATGGTAACCTAMTCATCATATCATTATGTGCAGGTTTGTCTCACATTCAGTCACAAATAATTACGTTTTTTTTTATTACGACATAGGCTCAAAGGAGTATGGAAAATATTACCCTTTGAAATGAAAAGGGTGATCCATGGATTGGTCACTCTTCATTGATAAATAACCAGATGAAACAGACTCTGCCATCTCTGTTTGGGCCCTGCTAGTAGTACAAGACAGTCATGCAACGTAATAAAACGTTAGTTAAACTAATTTCTACAGACATAAAATTATTTTGATCCTTTATCCGTTCATCAAATATATTGATGAACAGATTATTTTCTCTGATGTTTACTCTGCACTGCAACATTAAGATGAAAAAGTAAACCATGTGATAACTGAAGATATAGATTTATAGTTGGTTATTACTAAATTATACAACAGGTGGGTCTAATCCTGAATGCTGATTGGTTACAACCGCATTCCAGTCGGTGTCTATTCTATAAGTTACCACTGGCTAAATCTATGACGTTAAAATGCCTGTTAACTCTGTTCCATCTGACTGCACAATCCACTGTCTCATCAGCCCAGGCAGGGAAGTTATAAACTTGATCTCCACTATAAAAAGCATCTAGACATTATCTCACATTTCTTTTAGACTAACATTTCGTTTTCAACAGCAGATATTTGTATAAACCTTGTTGTCTGTCTCCGACATTCGCAACATTGTTTCAATATTGAAATTCGATATCCTGCTATCCCATAGTAATGAACATGTAGGGGTCAGGATGAGACAGACAGGCAGTGTTGAAATCATGAATCAGCTGGCATAATTTTTATGGATAGCCAGTTGAAATCATGAATCAACTGGCATCATTTTTATGGATATATACAAAGAAATGTCAATTGAAAAAAGGTAAAACGAAACAAAATGCAGCTAGTTTAGTCTTTCCAGCTTCAATTTGAAGTGATTGTGTTAGCTGTGTTGTTGGCTAGCTCCTCTGAACAACAGTAACCTGAGGAGAGAGCACATTTTCTATGCCAGGCGAAATCGCTTCTCATTAGCTCATTGTTATGGATGTATCCAAATAAATGTCACTAGAAAACAGCTTTAACAAAAGTAAATGCAGCTACTGTTGTTATTCTCGCTGCACTGTTTGACGTGACTGTAAATTATCCGTAGTTGGCTAGCTGGAAAGCATGGGATAAGAGCGTTACCAGCCAGTATGGCAATGAAACATTTTGAACGAACGACTGGGTCACGTCTCTGGCAACCGAACCAATAGAACGAACAACCACTACACAAGGCAGGTAGCCTAGTGGTTAGAGCGTTGGACTAGTAACCAGAAGGTTGCAAGAATGAATCCCTGAGCTGACAAGGTAAAAATCTGTCGTTCTGCCCCTGAACAAGGCAGTTAACCCACTGTTCCTAGGCCGTCATTGAAAATAAGAATTTGTTCTTAACTGACTTGCCTAGTTAAACAGCCGGCTTGGGTAGCAACCCTAGATTTGTGTCGGGACTATATCTTGTGGAAGAAAGAAATAGTATGAATAAATTAATCAAATAAAGTTTTTAATGAAAATATGTAAACATTATTTGAATATGTTGTGTTAACCCGCTAACCAAATATTTTATATTTTCTGTTAAATGTACCGTGCAGTAACTCTGTATCCTTCTAAAAATACATTACTTATAAAAAGGATACAGATCTAAGTCTTCAACGAGCACTTGTGCGCACACACACACACACACACACACACACACACACACACCACACACACACACACACACACACACACACACACACACACACACACACACACACACACACACACACACACACACACACACACACACACACACACACACCTCTTCATATCAGGGTCCATGGTCTCATCGAGATCCTTGTTTGGTGACCCATCCTTATGTATTTCTTTAGGGATGGCTCCACCCTCAGCCCCCTGATGATAACTCATTATAACTCCCAGAGAAGAGGTCTCACAATCCTGAAGAGACTGGTCTGTCCCA
>NW_019944406.1:60107-63270 GCF_002910315.2 Salvelinus sp. IW2-2015 | reverse complement strand
TCCCATATCAATCTGTAAATAAGAAGAGTAAACAGCATTATATTAAAACGTTTAAATACAAAAGCAGAGTAGGCCTACTGTTGGCCTGCTGTGCTGGGGATTTAAATTGACGTTATAATGGCATTCTGTAAAGCATTTGCTACAGAATGCAATTGTGAAAAATGCAAAAGGCAGAAAAAGTGTTTATGAATAATATCATTATGTAAAAAAATATWTAYAGTTGAARWCGGAAGTTTATATACACTTAGGTTGGAGACATTAAAACTCGTTTTTCAACCACTCCACAAATTTCTTGTTAAACCTCTCTAGGGTACGTGGGACGCTAACGTCCCACCTGACCAACATCCAGTGAAAGTGCAGGGCGCCAAATTTAAACAACAGAACAACATCTCATAATTGAAATTCCTCAAACATACAAGTATTATACACCATTTTAAAGATACACTTCTCCTTAATCCAACCACAGTGTCTGATTTCAAAAAGGCTTTACGGTGAAAGCATACCATGCGATTATGTTAGGTCAGCACCTAGTCACAAAAACATACAGCCATTTTCCAGCCAAAGAGAGGAGTCACAAAAAGCAGAAATAGTAATAAAATTAATCACTAACCTTTGATGATCTTCATCAGATGGCACCCATAGGACTTCATGTTACACAATACATGTATGTTTTGTTCGATAAAGTTCATATTTATATCCAAAAACCTCAGTTTACATTGGCGCGTTATGKTCAGAAATRCATTGTCTCAAACAAACATCCGGTGAAAGTGCAGAGAGCCACATCAAATTACAGAAATACTCATTATAAATGTTGATGAAAATACAAGTGTTATACATGAAWTTAAAGATATACTTCAGCAAMCGCTGTGTCAGATTTCAAAAAAGCTTTACAGCGAAAGCATACCCTGCGATAATCTGAGTACAGCGCTCAGACACCAAATCAAGCCATACAGATACCTGTCATGTTGTGGAGTCAACAAAAGTCAGAAAGAGCATTATAAATATTCACTTACCTTTGATGTCTTCATCGGAATGCACTCCCAGGAATCCCAGTACCACAATAAATGTTAGTTTTGTTCGATAAAGTCCATCATTTATGTCCAAATACCTCCTTTTTGTTCGGGCGTTTAGTCCAGTAATCCAAATGTGCAGGCACTAGGTCCAGACAAAGTCAAAAAAGTAGTATTACAGTTCGTAGAAACATGTCAAATATGTACAGTGGGGAGAACAAGTATTTGATACACTGACGATTTTGCAGGTTTTCCTACTTACAAAGCATGTAGAGGTCTGTAATTTTTATCATAGGTACACTTCAACTGTGAGAGACGGATTCTAAAACAAAAATCCAGAAAATCACATTGTATGATTTTTAAGTAAAACATTTGCATTTTATTGCATGACATAAGTATTTGATACATCAGCAAAGCAGAACTTAACTTCTTGAACTATAGGGGTGCTGTTCCGCATTAGCATATTTGGGTCTCCAAATTAAACTGCCTCGTGCTAAATTCTTGATCGTACAATATGCATATTATTGTTATTATTGGATAGAAAACACTTTCTAGTTTCTATAGCCGTTGGAATTTTGTCTCTGAGTGGTACAGAACAATATCTACAGCACTTTTCATGACAGGGGTCAGATTTCAGAAATTTTTACCCTGATCTGGAGTCTGTTTTTAAGGCGACAGTGAATGCTATGAAGAAACCGACACTGCCTACGTCTTCCTCTGGGTGTCTGTACGTCATCACGTTTTGAATGGAGTCTATTGCACAATCACAGCCACTATAAATCAAGAAAACGTAGAAGTACCGCTCTCTTCCTGCATGCGTCGTGCGCAAGATGGACATCAGACCTGCCTCCTTCCAAATCGTTGTTTAGAGAGTGATATTCTCCGGTCATGTTTTTAGTCGTATTAGTTGTTAAAACATCATAATGTAGTTAATTTGAACCGTTTTATAGCAATTTATATCCGGTAGTGCGATTTTGAGGAATTTCTTTGTTGTGCACTCTGAAACTTTGGACACGTTTTGGGTCCCGTTCGATCGTTAGTGGATATTTCGAAGGACAGAGGACATCTATCGACCAAAAGAAGATTACAACATAGAAAGGATACATTGCCCAAGAATCTGATGGAAGAACAGCTCAAAGTAAGCAATATTTAAATGATAAATCGTTGTTCTGTCGAAATATTTTAAACGCATATTCGCCATTTTGTTTGTATTCGCGTCACTTGGCGAACCCTGTATTGAAAACTAAGGATAATTTAAAAAATAAGTCAGCGGTTGCATTAAGAACTAATTTGTCTTTCGATTCCTGTCAACCCTGTATTTTTTAGTCAAGTATATGATTAGCTTTCGATAAACTAGATCACTCTATCAGCGTTCTTACAGCGAAAAACACAATAAATCGATAGTTAGAGCAATAGCCACATGTCAGGAAACAAATCTTGAGGCTCTGACAGAGTTCCTAGTATGGTCATCACGATCTCGATGCAACCACGTACTGAGTAATGGCTGCCGCAAGTATGCACCTGTTCGTCGACAAAAAAACTGTATATGATATAGATCTGTGACAATCACATGATTCTGTACCAGAGAGATGATGTACAATTAACTTTGTGTGCACTATAAGACACTCTTGCAGCGTCGTAATGAGAGATTCTTCCTGAAAAGTCGGGTTGAAAAAAAAAAAAATTAATTAGATGTAACATACTTCTTTGTAAACGGCATCATTTGACGAATGATTACGTAACATAATTACTAGTTTTATTCGAATAATAACGCTCATTTGGCTGGAAATCGGGTGCAAATGCTTTTCTAAGCCATACAAAAAGCGTCCAACGTTTTCACTATGGTTTGTGGACACAAATGACTAAAACAGGAAATCAAGCTTACACTACAATGTCTTTTAACATTTGTTTCGATCGCGCTTTGCGTATGGTATAAAAGCTGACCTTAGAAAAGATCTTGAAAATTAAATCGTGTCATGGAATGACACAACATCTGCTGATACTTTCTCCATATGCTATTACATGCTTTGTTCTTGACTATATTCTTATGAAAATGTAATACTTTATTAAGAGTAAAATGTGGTCAGTACACGTTGCTCTCTGATTCAGATAGTAATTCTAGTACTCGTATCGAAACTGTACATGATTAGTTC
>NW_019944406.1:38540-57836 GCF_002910315.2 Salvelinus sp. IW2-2015 | reverse complement strand
GAGGCATCTTATCGACCAAAAGAAGTTACAACATAGAAAGGATACATTGCCCAAGAATCTGATGGAAGAACAGCTCAAAGTAAGCAATATTTAATATGATAAATCGTTGTTCTGTCGAAATATTTTAAACGCATATTTCGCCATTTTGTTTGTTATCGCCGTCAGGCAACCCTGTATTGAAAACTAAGGATAATTTAAAAATGTAAGTCAGCGGTTGCATTAAGAACTAATTTGTCTTTCGATTCCTGTCAACCCTGTATTTTTAGTCAAGTATATGATTAGCTTTCGATTAAACTAGATCACTCTGAAAGATGACGTCAGACATTTTGAGGCTTGATTTCCTAGTATTTTCATTGTGTAACCACGGTTTTGTATGGCTAATATGCACCTTTTCAACAAACTGTATATGTATGTTGTAAAATGATGTTACAGGAGTTTCATCGGAAGAATTCTGAGAAGGTTAGTGAAAAAATTATATATTTTGGCGGTGATTACGTTATAGCGCTCTTTGGCTGGAATCGATGCTCTGGTAACGTTTTCACATGTGGTATGCTAACTTATCGATTTATTGTGTTTTCGCTGTAAAACGCTTAGAAAATCTGAAATATTGTCTGGAATCACACACATCTGGGTCTTTCCATTGCTATGCTTTGTCTATTCTTATGAATGTTTTATTAAGAGTAAATTGGTCAACACGTTGCTCTCTATAGTAATTCTAGTCGTCTTGTGATGGTCGGTGCAATTGTAAACTGTGATTTCTACCTGAAATATGCACTTTTTTCTAACAAAACCTATCCTATACCATAAATATGTTATCAGACTGTCATCTGAAGAGTTTTTTCTTGGTTAGTGGCTATCAATATCTTAGTTTAGCCGAATTGGTGATAGACCTGAAGTAGTAAGAAACTGATGGAGTTAGAAAAGTGGTGTATTTTGCTAACGTGTTTAGCTAATAGATTTACATATTTTGTCTTCCCTGTAAAACATTTTTAAAATCTGAAATGGTGGCTTTATTCACAAGATCTGTATCTTTCATCTGGTGTCTTGGACTTGTGATTTAATGATATTTAGATGCTACTATCTACTTGTGAAGCTATGCTAGCTATGGCTAATCAGTGTGTGGGATGGGGGGTGATCCCGGACCCGGGGTAGAGCTCGTTAGAGGTTAATATTTGGTACAGAAACCTTTGTTTGCAATTACAGAGATCATATGTTTCCTGTAGTTCTTGACCAGGTTTGCACACACTGCAGCAGGGATTTTGGCCCATTCCTCCATACAGACCTTCTCCAGATCCTTCAGGACAATTCCTTTGTCTTTAGAAATGAAAGGGAACGAGTGACAAAACTAAAGGATTTCAACCAGACACCTGTTCAAACAGCTCTTATTCGCTCCCCCTTCACAGTAGAAGCCTGAAACAACGTTCTAAAGACTGTTGACTTCTAGTGGAAGCCGTAGGAAGTGCATTCTTACCCCATAGACACTGTATATTCGATAGGAAATTACTTGAAAAACTACAAACCTCAGATTTCCCACTTTCTGGTTGGATTTTTCTCAGGTTTTCGCCTGCCATAAGAGTGCTGTTATACTCACAGACATCATTCAAACTGTTTTAGAAACTTCAGAGTGTTTTCTATCCAAATCACTAATTATATGCATAGCCAAGCATCTGGGCCTGAGTAGCAGGCAGTTTACTCTGGGCACGCTTTTCATCCGGAAGTGAAATAAACTGCCCCCTACCCCAAAGAAGTTTTAACAACCATTAGTTTTGGCAAATCGGTTAGGACAGCAATTTTTCCAACAATGTTTACAGACAGATTATTTCACTGTATCACAATTCCAGTGGGTCAGAAATCTACATACACAAAGTTGACTGTGCCTTTAACAGCTTGGAAAATTCCAGAAAATTATGTCATGGCTTTAGAAGCTTCTGATAGCTCACCGACATCATTTGACTCAATTGGAGGTGTACCTGTGGATGTATTTCAAGGCCTACCTTCAAACTCAGTGCCTCTTTCCTTGACATCATGGAAAATCAAAAGAAATCAGCCAAGTAGAACCAAAATTGTAGACCTCCATAAGTCGGTTCATCCTTGGGAGCAATTTCCAAACGCCTAAAGGTACCACGTTCATCTGTACAAACAATAGTGCTCAAGTATAAACACCATGGGACACGCAGCCGTCACACCGCTCAGGAAGAAGACGCATTCTGTCTCCTAGAGATGAACGTACTTTGGTGCGAAAAGTGCAAATCCATCCCAGAACAACAGCAAAGGACCTTGTGAAGATGCTGGAGGAAACAGGTGCAAAAGTATCTATATCCACAGTAAAACGAGTTCTATATCGACATAACCTGAAAGGCCGCTCAGCAAGGAAGAGGCCAATGCTCCAAAACCGCCATAAAAAGCCAGACTACGGTTTGCAACTGCACATGGGGACAAAGATCGTACTTTTGGAGAAATGTCCTCTGGTCTGATGAAACAAAAATAGAACTGTTTTGCCATAATGACCATTGTATGTTTGGAGGAAAAAGGGGAGGATTGCAAGCAAAAGAACACCATGCCAACCGTGAAGCACGGGGTGGCAGCATCATGTGTGGGGGTGCTTTGCTGCAGGAGGGACTGGTGCATTCACAAAATAGATGGCATCATGAGGATGGAAAATTATGTGGAAATATTGAAGCAACATCTTAAGACATCAGTCAGGAAGTTAAAGCTTGGTCGCAAATGGGTCTTCCAAATGGACAATGACCTCAAGCATACTTCCAAAGTTGTGGCAAAATGGCTTAAGGACAACAAAGTCAAGGTATTGGAGTGCCATCACAAAGCCCTGACCTCAATCCTATAGAAAATGTGTGGGCAGAACTGAAAAAGTGTGTGTGAGCAAGGAGGCCTACAAACCTGACTCCGTTACACCAGCTCTGTCAGGAGGAATGGGCCAAAATTCACCCAACTTATTGTGGGAAGCTTGTGGAAGGCTACCCGAAACGTTTTACCCAAGTTAAACAATTTAAAGGCAATGCTACCAAATACTAATTGTGTATATGTAAACTTCTGACCCACTGGGGATGTGATGAAAAAAATAAAAGCGGAAATAAATAATTCTCTACTATTATTCTAACATTTCACATTCTTAAAATAAAGTGGTGATCCTAACTGACCTAAGACAGGGAATTCTTACAAGGATTAAATGTCAGGAATTGGGAAAAACTGAGTTTAAATGTATTTGGCTAAGGTGTATGTCAACCTCCGACTTCAACTGTATATATTTAACCTAGAAATATAGACTACGTTATCTGGTAATTGTTTAGCTCACTTTCTATGCATAATTATAGTCCAATATATAATTTGGTTATTTTGTTGTCTTTTTTGTGTCGTCATCTTTTAGAAGAGTGTATTAGCCTAGGCTGTGTCAGGTTTTGGCCAGGACTGTTTGGTTTGGTCACTAGATGTCCCCATTGCACCTTTTTTGTACCTTTTGTTTTTTCCTTGCTCTTTTATTGTTTGCACCTGTGTGTCATTCCCTTGTTAGTATTTAAACCCTGTGTGTTCCTTAGTTCCTTGCTCAGTGTTTGTATGTTAGCACCCAGCCCCAGCCTTTGTGAACATTTTTCTCTTGTTGGATTTTCCAGAGGTTCTCTGGTTTTGTTCTCGTGTATTTTTGGATTGGTCTTTTGAGGTTTGTTTTTTCCCTTGCTGTTTTTACCACTTTGTGGATTTTYYTTTGTATTTTGGAAGATATCTATTTTTTATTAAACCACCATCTCTAGTACTGCTGTGTCTGCCTCATCTTCTGGGTTCTGCCAATTATTAGTGACTGTTTCTCGCACCGGGTCATGACAGGCTGGACACGATCCACCACAACCTGGTCATACAGTTTATGTCAAATTGACTTTTTCTTTTCTCTCTTTTTGCATTTTAGTTAACCCTAACACTTTTCCTAACCTTAACCAATTTCGATGAGGCTCTCTTGCTCAGATATCGCTAAGTGAACTGAAGGCAGGGCATGAAAGGGATAATCCAGTTGTTAGTGTTGTCCGTTTCAGGAAAGTACCTGTGTAATTGCGCACCCAGATCACTCAGGTGCTTTGCTATATCACATTTGACATTGTCTGTAGGCTTGAGTTAATTTGCACACAAAAAAATCATACAATGATGGAAAGACCTGTGTGTTGTCCTTGTTAATACAGACATAAAAGAGCTCCAACTTCTTAATCATAGCCTCAATTTTGTCCCGCACATTGAATATAGTTGCGGAGAGTCCCTGTAATCATAGATTCAGATCATTCAGGCGAGAAAAAACATCACCCAGATAGGCCAGTCTTGTGAGAAACTCGTCATCATGCAAGCGGTCAGACAAGTGAACTTTAAGCTCGTCTCTCACTTTTATGAAAAAGTGTTAATACTTGCCGCTTGATAACCAGCGCACTTCTGTATGTTGTAAAAGCATTACATGGTCGCTGCCCATATCATTGCATAGTGCAGAAAATACACGAGAGTTCAGGGGCCTTGCTTTAACAAATTTAACAATTTTCACTGTAGTGTCCAAAACGTCTTTCAAGCTGTCAGGCATTCCCTTGGCAGCAAGAGCCTCTCGGTGGATGCTGCAGTGTACCCAAGTGGCGTTGGGAGCAACCGCTTGCATGTGCATTACCACTCCACTATGTCTCCCTGTCATGGCTTTTGCGCCATCAGTACAGATACCAACACATCTTGACCACCAAAGTCCATTTGATGTCACAAAGCTGTCCAGTACTTTAAAAATATCCTCTCATGTTGTCCAGGTTTCCAGTGGTTTGCAGAAGAGGATGTCTTCCTTAATTGACCCTCATCAACGTAACAGACATACCAGGAGCTGTGCCAGGCCCGCCACGTCTGACTCATCCAGCTGTAACGCATAGAATTCACTGGCTTGTATGCGAAGCAGTAATTGTTTCAAAACATCTCCTGCCATGTCACTGATGCGTCGTGAAACAGTGTTGTTTGATGAAGGCATTGTCTGTATAGTGTTTTTGGCCTTTTCCCCCAGCATTGTCCCAGCCATATCCGCAGCAGCAGGAAGAATTAAGACCTCCTCAATAGTATGGCGCTTGCCTGTCCTAGCCACTCAGTAGCTCACCATATAAGACGCTTCTAGACACTTCTAATTAATGTTATCTGTTGCTTTTATACATGTCTTACTACTCGAAAGTCATCTTTATCTTAGATCAAAAAACTCCCATGGCTTATTTTTCAAATTGTCATGTTTCGTTTCTAAATGTCTGCGCAAGAGTGAAGGTTTCCCGTGAGAGAGTACCGGTTAATCAAATCAAGTCAAATCAAAGTTTATTTGTCACGTGCACCGAATACAACAGGTGTAGACCTTACAGTGAAATGCTTACTTACAGGCTCTAACCAATAGTGCGAAAAAAAGGTGTGTGTGTGTGTGTGTACGTAAGTAAAGAAATAAAACAAAAGTAAAAAGACATTTGAAAATAACAGTAGCGAGGCTATATACAGATACCGGTTAGTCAGGCTTATTGAGGTAGTATGTACATGTAGATATGGTTAAAGTGACTATGCATATACGATGAACAGAGAATAGCAGAAGCGTAAAAAGAGGGGTTGGTGGGTGGTGGGACACAATGCAGATAGCCCGGTTAGCCAATGTGCGGGAGCACTGGTTGGTCGGGCCATTTGAGGTAGTATGTACCTGAATGTATAGTTAAAGTGACTATGCATATATGATAAACAGAGAGTAGCAGCAGCGTAAAAGAGGGAGTTGGGCGGGGGGGGGGGGGGCACACGATGCAAATAGTCCGGGTAACCATCTGGTTACCTGTTCAGGAGTCTTATGGCTTGGGGTAGAAACTGTTGAGAAGCCTTTTTGTCCTAGACTTGGCACTCCGGTACCGCTTGCCATGCGGTAGTAGAGAACAGTCTATGACTGGGGTGGCTGGGGTCTTTGACAATTTTTATGGCCTTCCTCTGACACCGCCTGGTGTAGAGGTCCTGGATTGCAGGCAGCTTTGCCCCAGTGATGTACTGGGCCGTACGCACTACCCTCTAAGTGCCTTGCGGTCGCCGAGCAATTGCCGTACCAGGCAGTGATGCAACCGGTCAGGATGCTGTCGATGTTGCAGCTGTAGAACCTTTTGAGGATCTCAGGACTCATGCCAAATCTTTTTAGTTTCCTGAGGGGAATAGGGTTTGTCGTGCCCTCTTCGCGACAAATGTGATTGGATGTGATATGATCGCAGTGAAACGAGGCTACTCAGGGAGAAAAAAACCTCACCCAAATGTATAGCCCCTTTGGAAATATAAATGTACCATTTGAAAACACCTCTGGTGAGCAGTTTCCTGTTTGCTTATTTCCTTATATAGCTGACTGAGTGCAGTCTTAGTGCCAGCATCTGTTTGTGGTGGTAAATAAACAGCCACGAAAAATATAGATGAAAACTCTCTTGGCAAATAGCGTGGTCTGCAGGTTATCATAAGATACTCTATAGAGACTTCCTTAGATTTCGTGCACAAGCTGTTGTTTACAAATATATACAGACCCCCCCCCCCCCCCCCCCCTTGTCTTACCGGAGTGTGCTGTTCCATCTAGCCGGTGCAGCGTATATCCCGCTAGCTGAATATCCATTTCGTCATTCAGCCACGATTCGGTAAAACATAAGATATTACAGTTTTTGATGTCCCGTTGGTAGGATATTGGTTATCGTACATCGTCTAATTTATTGTCCAATGATCATACGTTGRCAAGTAATACTTATGGTGAAGGCAGATTTCCCACTTGCCGTCGGCGGATCCTTACAAGGACACATTTCAGTTGAATGCATTCAGTTGTACAACTGACTAGGTATCCTTTCCCTTGAACAGTTCTTGAACAGACTTTGAGGTATGTTTGCTCCCATTTGGTTGGTGTGGAGAGGTGTGGCTTGAAGCAACGACTGACGTATTTAAAGGGCAGTGGCCATGCTGTCAGCGTTCCCTAACCCACATGACCAATGACATAAGCCCACAACCCAAACTCTCCCCGTTTTTCAACTGGACATTCAGTACAGCACCGGTTCTGTGCAACTGAACATTCCAGAACGCAAAAACGTACTGAACGCAGCCCTGGCTTCCTACCTGGCAGCTGCATGGTTTTGTCATCACATGACCATTTGTTCCTTCCCATGGTTTTATTTAAAGTAGGATAGCAGCTTACAGACGGTAGGCAATTAAGGTCACAGTTATGAAAACATAGGACACTAAAGAGGCCTTTCTACTGACTCTGAAAAACTCAAAAAGAAAGATGCCCAGGGTCCCTGCTCATCTGCGTGAATGTGCCTTAGGCAGGTCCTCACCAGACATCACCGTCAACAACTTTCCCTATGGGCACAAACCCACCATCGCTGGACCAGACAGGACTGGCAAAAAGTGCTCTTCACTGACGAGTCGCGGTTTTGTCTCACCCGGGGTGATGGTCGGATTCGCGTTGATCGTCGAAGGAATGAGCCTTACACCGAGGCCTGTACTCTGGAACGGGATCGATTTGGAGGTGGAGGGTCCGTCGTGGTCTGGGGCAGCATCTCAATGCTGTACGTTACAGGGAAGACATCTTCCTCCCTCATGTGGTACCCTTCCTGCAGGCTCATCCTGACATGACCCTCCAGCCTGACAATACCACCAGCCATACTGCTCGTTCTGTGCGTGATTCCCTGCAAGACAGGAAAGTCAGTGTTCTGCATGGCGAGCGAAGAGCCCGGATCTCAATCCCATTGAGCATGTCTGGGACCTGTTGGATCGGAGGGTGAGGGCTAGGGCCATTCCCGCCAGAAATGTCCGGTAACCTGCAGGTGCCTTGGTGAAAGAGTGGGGTAACATCTCACAGTAAGAACTGGCAAATCTGATGCATTCCATGAGGAGGAGATGCACTGCAGTACTTAATGCAGCTGGTGGCCACACCAGATACTGACTGTTACTTTTGATTTTGACCCCCCCTTTGTTCAGGGACACATTATTCCATTTATGTTAGTCACATGTCTGTGGAACTTGTTCAATTGATGTCTCAGTTGTTGAATCTTGTTGTGTAAATATTTGTATGAACGTACCCCAGTTTGGGAATACCAGTCCTAACCTACTAAGTTAATTATCCTACCTAACCTGCTGTGTAATTTCTCCTAACCTACTACAAAATGTAAATCCTGGTCAATTCTGACATAAACTGTATCCCTTCTAGACACAACGCCCAAACCTGACACAACTACAGCAGTGCTAAGATGGCGCCGGAGAAGATGGCTGACGTTTTATGTGCTCCTAACCAAATATGTTTTTTAAAATGTTTTGCGTTGTTTGTAATTTGTACATAATGTTGCTGATACTGTCTCTTATGACCGAAAATAACTTCTGGACATCAGAACAGCGATTACTCAACACGAACTGGCAGAAGCTTTTTTTCCCCTTTGAGTCTGACGAGCCCGACGTGAACGACATAATGCTTTCCCAGGAACAGGCCCAAATCCCATTAATTTGCGTGAAGAGAAGACAGAGAAAAAGAGGGCGGAGGCCGGGCTGCCTTCTGAGAATTCATAGACAATCGAATAAACCCATTCTGCCTTCCGTTCTACTAGCTAACGTGCAATCATTGGAAAATAAAATTGATTACCTAAGAGGAAGATTCAACTATCAATGGGACATTAAAAACTGTAATATCTTATGCTTCACGGAGTCGTGGCTGAACGACGACATTATCAACATACAGCTGACTGGTTATACGCTGTATCGGCAGGATAGAACAGCTGCGTCTGGTAAGACAAGGGGTGGCGGACTATGCATATTTGTAAACAGCTGTTGCACGATATGTAAGGACGTCTCTAGGTTTTGCTCACCTGAGGTAGAATATCTCATTAAAGATGTAGACCACTCTATCTACCTAGAGAGTTTCCATCTTGTATTTTTCGTAGCTGTCTACATACCACCACAGACCAATGCTGGCACTAAGACCGCACTCAATGAGCTGTATTCCGCCATAAGCAAACAGTCCCGGTCCAAGAAGCTTCTGAACAGCTTCTACCCCCAAGCCATAAGACTCCGGAACATCTAATCAAATGGCTACCCAGACTATTTTCATTGCCCCTCCTCTTTTACACCGCTGCTACTCTCTGTTATCTATGCATAGTCACTTTAATAACTCTACCTACATGTACATATTACCTCAATTACCTCAACTAACCGGTGCCCACGCACATTGACTCTGTACCGGTACCCCCTTTATATAGTCTTGTTATTGTTATTTTAATGCTGCTCTTTACTAACTTGTTACTTTTATTTCTTATTTTATATTTTTTAAACTGCATTGTTGGTTAGGGGCTTGTAAGTAAGCATTTCACTGTAAGGTCTACACCTGTTCTATTCGGCGCATGTGACTAATAAGATTTGATTTGATAGAGGCCTCTAGAAGCCAAAAGGATGCATTAGCATGGGCAGCACCATTGAGGGCTTCCACCATTTTAACATAGTCAACTGGGTGGGAACAACTTCATTGGCTGATCCCTCCTGTTGACCCTGTTGGAGTCATGTCCAATCGGATCATCAGGAGGGATCAGCCAACTGACTACGTCAACATGGAGATTGCCTTCAACAACTCTAGACCATCCGCTCCCCATCCGACCTGACAAAGCTTGAGAGGATCTGAAGAGAAGAGTGGGAGAAACTCCCCAAATACAGGTGTGCCAAGCTTGTAGCGTCATACCCAAGAAGAAGACTAAGTGCTGTAATTRCTGCCAAAGGTGYTTCAACAAAGTACTGAGTAAAGGGTCTGAATACTTATGAAAATGTAATATTTCAGTTTTTATTTGTAATAAATTCAAYAAYAAAAAATCGAAAAAMCTGTTTTTGCTTCGTCAWTGTGGGGTATTGTGTGTAGATTGATGAGGGGAAAACAACTATTTAATCAATTTTAGAATAAGGCTGKAACRTAACAAAATTAGGAAAAAGTGAAGGGGTCTGAATAMTTTCCGAATACACTGTATATAGACAGRCGTGTGCCTTTCCRAATCAGGTCCAATCAATTGAATTTGCCACAGGTCGACTCCAATCAAGTTGTAGAAACACCTCAAGGATGATCAATGGAAACAGGATGCACCTGAGCTCAATTTCGAATCTCATAGCAAAGGGTCTGAATACTTATGTAAATGTGATATTTCTGTTTTGTAGTTTTAATAAATGTGCAAAACTTTCAAATAAACWGTTTTCACTTTGTCATTGTGGGGTATTGTTTGTAGATTGATGAGGACAAAAATGTATTTAATCAATTGTAGAATAAGACTGTAACGTAACAAAATGTGGAAAAAGTCAAGGGATCTGAATACTTTCCGAATGCACTGCATGTAAGAATGCTGTTAATTGACTACAGCTCAGCCTTCAACACCATAGTACCCTCCAAGCTCATCATAATGCTTGGGGCCCTGGGTCTGAATCCTACCCTGTGCACCTGGGTACTGGATTTCCTGACTGGCCGCATCMCAGGTGGTGAAGGTAGGCAACAATACCTCCACCACACTGATCAACACAGGGGGCACGCTCAGACCCCTCCTGAACTCCCTGTTCACCCATGGAATTTGTGTGTATTGTTGTATATTGTTAGATATTACTGCACTGTTGGAGCTAGGAACACAAGCATTTCGCTACACCCCGCAATAACATCTGCTAAATATGTGTATGTGACCAATAATATTTTATTTGATACTTGATTTGAATGGCGTTGCTAGAAACGATCCAGCTTTTGTCAAATTGCCATCAGATTTGACTTTTCGTAGCAGGTTAGGAGAATTAACATAGCAGGTTATAATAATTAGGTTACTGTTAGAAAAAGGGTTAGCTAAAAATAGGACAGAYACAAAATTGAGTCCTCTATCTATCTCTATGTCCCCAACGCTATTTACGCATCTATTTTGTCAGGTTTGACGGGGAGCGGCTTCGACAGGAAGTCGTAGGCCTCGTCCGAAATCCATATTGCCTACTACTTACTAAAACGACATAATGGGTACTACTAATCGTACTATATAGTATTTAGAAATGTACTGTTTACAACAAATGTATGCTGTAAGCAACACATACCAACATACTAGACTCACCGTTCATTTGGGTACAGTGCGTCCTTCCTCAAAARTGTGCAGCGAATTATAGCCGAAATGGGTATAACAACCTGGCATTATTAAAGCATACTCGATTTTCCAGATTTCACATATTAAACGATTGTATWTTGTTTCTTTCTACATAAGTATGTCTTATTTTAGGATAAATAAATGAATATATCTGCTAAATAGCTTAAATCTCAGCGTAAGGTAGCTGTGTAAAAGAGAACACTTGTCGTGGTCTTCCTTGTGCGCACTCCGCCATTATGCTAGTGGGGTCCTAGATTTTTTACTTGCCATTTAATAGAAAGAAGATGAAAAATCGGGTCTTTATTAAAAGCAAATTTCGTTGAGTTAAATAWTAATTTACTACCWAAKAATCTTACACCTGACTTTCATAATAAAAACATGAACCTACCATTTATCCTGCKGTCTTGCAAGTCGAACAACCTTGGTGGAGCCACAGAAAGAAGAAAAGTTGTCGAATTTACTTTCAGTTTCTAACAGGAAAGAACTTCGACAAACAACTCCCGCTTAGAAAACGTAGACCTGTTTTTTTATAAAGGCAGAATATGTAGTTCTAATATTTGAAATGTTTGTGGTGTCAAAATATTGATAGGGTCAAATGTATTAAAAACATCTGTAAATAACACTACACATTTGATACATCTTGGCATCGGCATACGCCGCAAACTCTATTAATAAAATATTTATTGTCCATTCAAATTATTGAATGATGTGGGAATGTGTCTTCAGCTCGTGGTTATTAAAATCAGTGAAAATACAAACAAACGTAGCTCAGAAAACATTTTACAGTATTCTTATCGGGTTTTTGACGTTCCTGTTACAGTTGTAATTACTAATTTGTTCCTCTAGGTGGCGACATAGRACTTTGTAGAGCTGATGGGTCCTGAGCCGTCATAKCAGAGACAGCAGAAATGAAAGGAGTGAAAAGACGCTTTCAGAGTTAGAGACCATAGCCACGGGAAGTAGTTYRGGGGTGGGGGTGCTGTGATGTTTCCACTGGTGGGTGGGGGGAGTGGTTTACAGGAATAGACACAAAGAAACTGAATAAAATATGGAATTTAGTTATTTAAGAACCGTCATTCAACATACATTAATTTTATATTGTTGAGGTTGGTTTATACTTCATCTAATGTGTGTAAACCATTAGAATGTATCCACAGATAGTCCTTAGACGAACTGTAAATCAACCAACCAACCAGTCAAAACAATGACATGGTAATGTTACAGACTCTCATTGTACACAGCATTCACCTTGTTTAACTACTTCCCTCTCCCAGCCTCTTGAAACATCTCACTGGTGTAATGGCTTGTTCTAAAGCGTTACATTTTTTATTGTTTATTTAACCTTTATTTAACTAGCATTAAACAGGAACAGGCAAAGCAGAGACATGAATCAAAGTCAGAACATTGACTGATATACAGTGTAAAAAACATTAAGGACACCTTCCTAATATTGAGTTGCCCCCCCAGCCTCAATTCATCTGGGCATGGTGCTGAAAGCATTCCACAGGGAAGCTGGCCCATGTTGACTCCAATGCTTCCCACAGTTCTGTCAAGTTGGCTGGATGTCCTTTGGATAGTGGATCATTCTTGATACACACGGGAAACTGTTTAGCATAAATAACTTGACACAAACCGGTGCACCTCGCATCTGCAACCATACCCTGTTCAAAGGCACTTAAATATTTTGTCTTGCCCATTCACYCTCTGAATRGCACACATACWTAATCCATGTCTCAATTGTCTCAAGCCTAMACCTGTCTCCTCCCCTTCATCTACACTGATTGAAGTGGATWTAACAAGTGATATCATTAAGGGATCATAGCTTTCACCTGGATTSACCTGGTTAGTCTATGTCATGGARAGAGCAGGTGTCATTAATGTTTTGTACACTCAGTGTTTATAGTCTATAGATATCTAGTAATGAAGCCAAACAACTTGTAGAATTAAGGCACTGTTAACTATGGACTCTCATTGAATCCTGCATCTATTTACTACTGCCTCCACTGTAATTCCCTCTACTGCCTCCACTGTAATTCCCTCTACTGCCTCCACTGTAGTTCCCTCTACTGCCTCCACTGTTTTTCCCTCTACTGCCTCCACTGAATTCCCTCTACTCGCTCCAACTGTAGTTCCCTCTACGCCTCCACTGTAGTTCCCTCTACTGCCTCCACTGTATTCCCTCTACGCTTCCACTGTATGTCCCTCTACTAGCCTCCACCGTAATTCCTCTACAGCTCCACAGTAGTTCCCTCTACCCTCCACTGTAGTTCCCTCTACTGCTCCACTGTAATTCCCTCTACTGCCTCCACTGTAATTCCCTCTACTGCCTCCACTGTATTTCCTCTACTGCCTCCACTGTAGTTCCCTCTACTGCTCCACTGTATCGCCTCACTGCTCACTGTAGTTCCCTCTACTGCCTCACTGTAGTTCCCTCTACTGCCCCACTGTATCCCCTCTTGCCTCCACTGTGTTCCCTCTACTGCCTCCACTGTATTCCCTCTACTGCCTCCACTGTATTCCCTCTACTGCCTCCACTGTAATTCCCTCTACCCGCTTCACTGTAATTCCCTCTACTGCTCCCTGTAATTCTCTTACAGCTTCCACTGTATTCCCTCTACTGCCTCCACTGTAGTTCCTCTACTGCCTCCACTGTAATTCCCTCTACGCCTCCACTGTAATTCCTCACGCTCCACTGTATTCTCCCTCTACTACCTCCCCACTGTAATTCCTCTCTACTGCCTCCACTGTAATTCCTCATCTGCCTCCACTGAATTCCCTCTACTGCCTCCTCCATGTAATTCCTCTACTACTCACTCGTAATTCCTCACTGCCTCCACTGTAGTTCCCTCTACTGCCGTTACATACTGCTTTCAACACCAAATCTATCCCCTTGGACGCCTCTCTTTCAAATGCTCTTCCATCCCTCTCTCTCAGGATCCCTCTTCCTCCTCTTCATTCCTCTCAGGACCTCTCTTCTGCTTCTTCATTCTCTCTCAGAATCCTCTCTTTGCTCTTCTTCAATCTCTCCAGGATCCTCTCTTCCTCCTCTTCTTCCAATCTCTTCTCTCAGCCCCTGGAACATCGTCATTGGTGTATATCTTCTCATTTCATCATGACTACGTTGTTTATCTTCTCAAGTAGCTCAGTGACCTGAGAGGATTCTGATCTCTTATTTCTGAGTAAAGCTGAAGAGCTGAATGATAATATCCAGAATGTATAAACGCAACATGTAAAGTGTTGGTCCTATGTTTCATGAGTTCAAATAAAATGAGCATATCAAGAAGCTGATTAAACAGCATGATCATTACACAGGTGCACTTTGTGCTGGGACATAAAATGTGAGTTTTGGCACACAACACAAGCCACAATGTTCTCAAGTTTGAGACAGTACAAATGAATGCATTCAACTGAAATCCTTGCATTTAACCCAACCCCTCTGAATCAGAGAGGTGCGGGGGCTGCCATAATCGACATCCAGTCTTCGGCCGGGGAACAGTGGCTTGCTCAGGGGCAAAATTACAGATTTGTCCCTCACTGCCTCACTGTAATTCCCTCTACGCCTCCACTGTATTCCCTCTACTGCCTTCACTCGTAGTTCCCCTCTACTGCCTCCACTGTAATCCCTCTACAGCCTCCACTGTCATTCCCTCTCTGCCTCCACTGTATCCCTCTACTGCCTCACGTAGTTCCCTCTACTGCCTCCACTGTAGTTCCTTCTACACCTCCACTGTAATTCCCTCTACAGCCTCCACTGTAATTCCCTCTACGCCTCACTGCTTCCTTACGCCCCCACTGTCATTCCCTCTACTCCTCCACTGTCATTCACTCTACTCCTCCCTGTATTTCCTCTAGTCTCCTCCACTGTAGTTCCCTCTACCTGTATCCTCCTACGTCATCCCTCTACTGCCTCCACCCTCTACTGCCTCCATCTGTTCTTCCTGTTAGCACATTTTACAAACAGCATTTTTCAGTAAATAGTTTTCCCTACTGTCACTATCGTCTTGCGGAGAGAGAGAGGACCAAGGCGCGAGCGTGTGCAAAATAACATTCTCTTTTATTTAGAGAAGGAAAAAAACAAGAAACGAAAACTGATAACAAACTAAACAAAAACAACAAACGACCGTGAAGTTAACGACGTAAGTGCATAACACAAGCAACAAACGTACAACATAGACAATTACCCACAAAACCCAAATGCCTATGGCTGCCTTAAATATGGCTCTCAATCAGAGACAATGAACCACAGCTGCCTCTAATTGAGAACCAATCTAGGCAGCCATAGACATACAAACACCTAGACAAGACACTGACCCATAAACGTACAAAACCCCAAAATAACAAAACGGAACAAACTAAACAGTCCTGTCTGGTGTAGACACAAAACAGAAAATAACTACCCACAAAACATATGTAGGAAAAGGCTACCTAAGTATGGTTCTCAATCAGAGACAACGATAGACAGCTGCCTCTGATTGAGAACCACACCGGGCCAAACACATAGAAATAGATAACATAGAACAAAAACATAGAATGCCCACCCCAACTCACGCCCTGACCAGACCAAATTAGAGACATAAAAATAATCTCTAAGGTCAGGGCGTGACACAGTTCACGGTGTGAACAGACAAGAGAATGTGTTTCAGTTAAATAGTTTTAGGAAAATAGTTTTCCCTCCAGAAAATAAAATAATGTGACATCACAACATGAGAACTCTGAGGACTCAAGGTCTGCTACTGAACTGATTGAGATGATGCAGATTACTAGTGCAGACAGTTGAATGAGGGCCATGCTTTAACACTGGTAGAAAAACAGAACCACATGATCAGTTCAGGGTCAGATAATGCTTAATGCTATGGAGCGCCGATTGGGTCTTAAAGCACGTGGTCAAAACGTGATCTTTCTAATGCCACGCGTGTAAAGTAAGCAGGTTCATATAACACAGTGTTATATGATTAGAGTTAATGTTACACAAATTATTATTTTCAATGACGGCCTAGGAACAGTGGGTTAACTGCCTTGTTCAGGGGCAGAACAACAGATTTTTACCTTGTCAGCTCGGGGATTCTATCTAGCAACCTTTCGGTTACAGGTTCAACGCTCTAACAACTAGGCTACCTGCCTCCCCATTAGGGTTACACAGTGTTGTAGGTTTAGGGTTACACAGTGTTATAGGATTAGGGTTACACAGTGTTATAGGATTACGGTTACACAGTGTTGTAGGATTAGGGTTACACACAGTGTTACAGGATTAGGGTTACACACAGTGTTATAGGATTAGGGTTACACAGTGTTGTAGGATTAGGGTTACACAGTGTTATAGGATTAGGGTTACACAGTGTTATAGGTTTAGGGTTACACACATTGTTATAGGATTAGGGTTACACAGTGTTNTTCTCTCTCAGGATCCCTTCTTCCTCCTCTTCATTCTCTCTCAGGATCCCTTCTTCCCCCTCTTCATTCTCTCTCAGAATCCTCTCTTGCTCTTCTTCAATCTCTCAGGATCCTCTCTTCCTCTCTTCTTCAATCTCTCTCTCTGCCTCCTGGAACATCTCATTGGTGTAGTATCTACCTTCATTCATCATGACTACGTTGTTTATCTTCTCAAGTAGCTCAGTGACCTGAGAGGGATTCTGATCTCTTATTTCTGAGTAAAATGCTGAAGAGCTGAATGATAATKATCCAGAATGTATAAACGCAACATGTAAAGTGTTGGTCCTATGTTTCATGAGTTCAAATAAAATGAGCATATCAAGAAGCTGATTAAACAGCATGATCATTACACAGGTGCACTTTGTGCTGGGACATTAAATGTGAAGTTTTGGCACACAACACAATGCCACAGATGTCTCAAGTTTTGAGACAGTACAAATGAATGCATTCAACTGAAATGTGTCTTATGCATTTAACCCAACCCCTCTGAATCAGAGAGGTGTGGGGGGGCTGCCATAATCGACATCCACGTCTTCGGGCCGGGGAACAGTGGGCCTTGCTCAGGGGCAAAATTACAGATTTGTACCTTGTCAGCTCCGGGATTCAATCCAGCAAGCTTTTGGTTACTGGCCCAACACTGTAACCACTAGGCTACCTGCCGTCCCTGGGAGCAAGCAATTGGCATGCTGACTCCAGATAATTTAATGTTAATTTCTCTACCATAAGCCTTCTCTAATGTTGTTTTAGAGAATTTGGCAGTGCGCCCAACCTGCATCACAACCGCAGACTACATGTAACCACGCCAGCACAGGACCTCCACATCCGGCTTCTTCACCTACAGGGATAGTCAGAGACCAGCCACCCGGACAGCTGATGAAACTGAGGAGTATTTCTGTCTGTAATAAAGCCCTTTTGTGGGGAAAAACTCATTCTGATTGGCTGGGCCGAGCTTCCCAGTGGGTGGGCCTGGCTCCCAAGTGGGAGGTCCTATGCCCTCCCAGGCCCACCCATGGATGTGCCCCTGCCAAATCATGTGAAATCCATAGATTAGGGCCTAAGTTATTTATTTCAATTGACTGATTTCCTTATATGAACTGTAACTCAATAAAATTGTTGAAATTGTGCATGTAGCATTTATATATTTGTTCAGTATATAACAGCTAAACTTTGCCCATCCAGCTCTCCTTTGGCCTTTTCACAGCCTGATGTAACACATGATGTAAAACTGCATTTGATTCAAAAGCTTTCCTCCCCAGAATGGTGTTTCCTACTAAACTCTTTCCAACTCCAGTCTTCCCCACCAGAACAATCCGGACCTCATGTTCTGTTGGATGAGTATAACCTTGATGTTCTTCCTGTTAGCACATTTACAAACAGAATTTTTCTGTTAAATATTTTTCCCTACAAAAAGTGAGTGGAACAAGGGATGCTATCAGTTCACGGTGTGAACAGACAAGAGAATGTGTTTCAGTTAAATAGTTTTAGGAAAATAGTTTTCCCTCCAGAAAATAAAATAATGTGACATCACCACATGAGAACTGTGAGGACTCAAGGTCTGCTACTGAACTGATTGAGATGATGCAGATCTCTTACTAGTGCAGACAGTTGAATGAGGGCCATGCTTTAACACTGGTAGAAAAACAGAACCACATGATCAGTTCAGGGTCAGATAATGCTTAATGCTCATTCTTCTGTCCACTGTGTGTAACCCTAATCCTATAAACACTGTGTGAACCTAATCCTGTAACACTGTGTGTAACCTAATCCTATAACACTGTGTGTAAATACCCTAATCCTGTAACACTGTTGTTAACCCTATCCTATAACACTGTGTGTAACCCTAATCCTGTAACACTGTGTGTAACTAATCCTAGTAACACTGTGTGTAACCTTAATCCTGTAACACTGTGTGTAACCTCTAATCCTGATAACACTGTGTGTAACCTTAATCCTGTAACACTGTGTGTAACCCTAATCTCATAACACTGTGTAACCTAATCCTAATACGTACTATCTGTGTGTAACCCTAATCCTATAACACTGTGGAACCCTAATCCTATAACACTGTGGAACCCATAGCCTATAATGGGAGGGTAGCCTAGTTGTTAGAGCGTTGAACCTGTAACCGAAAGGTTGCTAGATCGAATCCCGAGCTGACAAGGTAAAAATCTGTTGTTCTGCCCTTGAAAAGGCAGTTAACCACTGTTCCTAGGCCGTCATTGAAAATAAGAATTTGTTTAACATTAACTCTAATCATATAACACTGTGTTATTGAACCTGCTTACTTTACACGCGTGGCATTAGAAAGATCACGTTTTGACCACGTGCTTTAAGACCCAATCGGCGTTCCATAGCATTAAGCATTATCTGACCCTGAACTGATCATGTGGTTCTGTTTTTCTACCAGTGTTAAAGCATGGCCCTCATTCAATGTCTGCACTAGTAAGAGATCTGCATCATCTCAATCAGTTCAGTAGCAGACCTTGAGTCCTCACAGTTCTCATGTGGTGATGTCACATTATTTTATTTTCTGGAGGGAACTATTTTCCTAAAACTATTTAACTAGAACACATTCTCTTGTCTGTTCAACCGTGAACTGATAGCATCCCTTGTTCCACTCACTTTTTGTAGGGAAAATATTTAACAGAAAAATTCTGTTTGTAAATGTGCTAACAGGAAGAACATCAAGGTTATACCATCCAACAGAACATGAGGTCCGGATTGTTCTGGTGGGAAG
>NW_019944406.1:33021-38186 GCF_002910315.2 Salvelinus sp. IW2-2015 | reverse complement strand
CAATATTTATTCTCGGAGCTACCCGGAACATATCCCAGTCCGCATGCTAGCATAATAAGCAGCCACCAGCATTATATTATGACAGTACTGAGGCAGTTGCTGGACAGATACCTTGATTTGTTAAGACACTCTTATTTATGTGTGGTACTGTAGTGTATCCTACTAGTGGAACATTACATAAGTTCCAGTCCATGTTTTCATTATACTGATAACTACTGTAGTGTAGTCTACAATGATCATTTACATAAGTCCAGTCCATGTTTTCATTATACTGATAACTACTGTAGTGTAGTCTACCAATGATCATTACATAAGTCCAGGAATGTTTTCATTATACTGATAACTACTGTAGTGTAGTCTACAAATGATATATACATAAGTCCAGTCCCATGGTTTCATTATACTGATAACTACTGTAGTGTAGTCTACAATGATCATTACAGAAGTCCAGTCCATTTTTCCATTATACTGATTAACTGACACACTCAGGATTCCATTCTATGTTTTATTTATGCACTGTTAGGTACAGACTCGTGAACACAATGTGTCTATGTATCCCACAATGCTTAATGAGCTATAGAGGCTATGTAGTTGTGAATATCTACCTTTTTCCCAGTAAAAATATCAACATAAATGGTAAATAGAAATGCAGAAAGTAAACATGTACATCAATATTTACAGAGGGATTGTTCACATCGATATACTTTGATTCAGTAAAGGATATTCAATGACACGGTACCAGAGGAGGCTGTGGGAGGAGCTATAGAAGGGATGGACTGGAATGGAATGAATGGAACAGTATAAAACACATCAAACGTATGGAAACCACATGTTTGACTCGTTCCATCGATTCCATTCCAGCCATTACAATGAGCCCGTCCTTCTATTAGCTCCTCCACCCAGTCTCCTCTGCGCATACAGTTCTATGAAAATATACCATTAACATCTGGGAGAGCTTCAGAGGTGTAAAGCATTGGGCTTTAAAATATATACTTTGAGATTGATGGGCTTACAATGTAACTTTTATTTAGCCATGTACAATTACAATTGGTTCAGAACAGGGGGCAGACAGGCTGGCCCTTAAATGTACACTGAGAGCCAACATTGATAATATGCATGTCAATCTCTCATGGCTTAAAAGTGGAGGAGAGATTGACTTCATGCACTACTTGTTTTTTGTAAGAAGTATTAACATGTTGAATGCACCAAGCTGTCTGTTTAAACTACTAACACACAGCTCGACACCCATGCATACCGCACAAACATGCCACAAGAGGTTTCTTCACAGTCCCCATGTCCAGAACAGACTATTGGAGGCGCACAGTATTACATAAAGCCCATGACTACATGGAACTCTATCCCACATTCAGGTAACTGATGCAGCAGTAGAATTAGATAGAAATAACATATAAAAAATACACCTTATGTGTATTTGGGACCGTGAAGAGACACACACACAGGTACAAAACAAGCATACACACATACACATGATAACATACACACTATACACACACGTACATATGGACTTTGTGCTGTGGTAGAGTGGTGACCTGAGAGCACACATTTGGTGTGTTGTAAATGTATTTTAATGTTTTAAATTGTATTCAATGCCTTCATTTAAAACAGGACCCAGGAAGATTAGCTACTGCTTTGGCAAGAGCTAATGGGGATCCATAATGAATATTAATACACACACAGTATGTCACATAACTGGGGGGCTTCAGAGGTGTAAAGCAGAGTATTCCTCAGGTCATCACCTGGCTGTATCTATGAATAACAGCTGATTAGTCAGTTTCCTCAGGTCATCACCTGGCTGTATCTATGAATAACAGCTGGTTAGTCAGTATTCCTCAGGTCATCACCTGGCTGTATCTATGAATAACAGCTGGTTAAGTCAGTATTCCTCAGGTCATCACCTGGCTGTAACTATGAATAAACAGCTGATTAGTCAGTATTCCTCAGGTCATCACCTGGCTGTATCTATGAATAACAGCTGATTGGTCAATATTCCTCAGGTCATCACCTGGCTGTATCTATGAATAACACAGCTGATTGGTCAGTATATCCTCAGGTCATCACCTGGCTGTATCTATGAATAACAGCTGGTTAGTCAGTATTCCTCAGGTCATCACCTGGCCTGTATCTATGAATACAGCATGATTAGTCAGTATTCCTCAGTCATCACCTGCTGTATCTATGAATAACATCTGATTGGTCAGTATTCCTCAGGTCATCACCTGGCTGTATCTATGAATAACAGCTGATTGGTCAGTATTCCTCAGTCATCACCTGGCTGTATCTATGAATAACAGCTGATTAGTCAGTATTCCTCAGGTCATCACCTGGCTGTATCTATGAACAACATCTGATTGGTCAGTATTCCTCAGTCATCACCTGGCTGTATCTATGAATAACAGCTGATTGGTCAGTATTCCTCAGGTCATCACCTGGCTGTATCTATGAATAACAGCTGATTAGTCAGTATTCCTCAGGTCATCACCTGGCTGTATCTATGAATACCAGCTGATTAGTCAGTATTCTCAGGTCATCACCTGGCTGTATCTATGAATACCAGCTGATTAGTCAGTATTCCTCATGCATCACCTCTGTATCTATGATAACAGCTGATTGGTCAGTATTCCTCAGGTCATCACCTGGCTGTATCCATGAATAACAGCTGGTTAGTCAGTATTCCTCAGGTCATCACCTGGCTGGGTCTTGGGTCTTCACTCGGGAACAAAACATACCTAGGCCTAAGTCAATATCCCCTAAATAAGCATTGTTAATAAGTCATCTTAAAGTTACTTGATTGAGCTACATAATCAATTTAGACATTTTGGGATGATTTGGACATGGGAATTTAACACATGCTGATTGTGTGGATATTGACTGTATTGGTAGCCTAACTTTGTTACCCTATGTGTAACCCTAATTCCTGTAACACTGTGTAACCCTAATCCTACAACACTGTGTAACCCTAATCCTACAACACTGTGTTGTACCCTAATCCTGTAACACTGTGTGGAACCCTAATCCTATAACACTGTGTAACCCTAATCTTAAACACTGTGTAACCCTTAATCCTGCTAACACTGTGTAAACCCTAATCCTCCAACACTGTGTGTAACCCTAATCCTGCCAACACACATTGTTAACCCTAATCCTAAACACTGTTACCATACCTGTAACTTGTGTAACCCTAATCCTGTAACACTGTGTAACCCTAATCCTGTAACACTGTGTAACCCTAATCCTGTAACACTGTGTAACCCTAATCTGTAACACTGTGGTAACCCTAATCCTACAACACTTGTAACCCTAATCCTATAACACTGTTGTAACCCTAATTCCTGTAACACTGTGTAACCCTAATCCTACAACACTGTGTGGAACCCTAATCCTATAACACTGTGTAACCCTAATCCTGTAACACTGTGTAACCCTAATCGTGTAACACTGTGTAACCCTAAACCTGTAACACTGTGTAAACCCTAATCCTGTAAACACTGTGTAACCCTAATCCTGTAACACTGTGTAACCCTAATCCTGTAACACGTGTAACCCTAATCCTACACATTGTGTGGAACCCTAAATCCTATAAACACTTGTAACCCTAATCCTGTAACCTGTGTAACCTAATCCTACAACACTGTGTGTAACCCTAATCCTGTAACACTGTGTGTAACCCTAATCCTATAACACTGTGTAACCCTAATCCTGTAACACTGTGTAACCCTAATCCTATAACACTGTGTGTAACCCTAATCCTATAACACTGCTGTGTAACCCTAATCCTACAACACTGTGTGTAACCCTAATCCTGTAACACTGTGTGTAACCCTAATCCTGTAACACTCTGTGGAACCCTAATCCTATAACACTGTGGAACCCTAATCCTGTAACACTGTGTGTAACCTTAATCATATAACACTGTGGAACCCTAATCCTGTAACACTGTGTGTAACCCTAATCCTGTAACACTCTGTGGAACCCTAATCCTATAACACTGTGGAACCCTAATCCTGTAACACTGTGTGTAACCCTAATCCTATAACACTGTGTGTAACCTTAATCCTGTAACACTGTGTGGAACCCTAATCCTATAACACTGTGTGTAAACCTAATCCTGTAACACTGTGTGTAACCCTAATCCTATAACACTGTGTAACCCTAATCCTGTAACACTGTGTAACCCTAATCCTGTAACACTGTGTGTAACCTTAATCCTGTAACACTGTGTGTAACCCTAATCCTATAACACTGTGTGTAACCTTAATCCTGTAACACTGTGTGTAACCCTAATCCTATAACACTGTGTAAACCTAATCCTATAACACGTGTGAACCCTAATCCTATAACACTGTGGAACCTAATCCTATAACACTGTGGAACCATAGCCTATAATGGGAGGGTAGCCTAGTTGTTAGAGCGTTGAACCTGTAACCGAAAGGTTGCTAGATCGAATCCCCGAGCTGACAAGGTAAAAATCTGTTGTTCTGCCCTGAACAAGGCAGTTAACCCACTGTTCCTAGGCCGTCATTGAAAATAAGAATTTGTTTAACATTTACTCTAATCATATAACACTGTGTATATGAACCTGCTTACTTTACACGCGTGGCATTAGAAAGATCACGTTTTGACCACGTGCTTTAGACCCAATCGGCGTTCCATCACACAGTGTTACAGGATTAAGGTTACACACAGTGTTATAGGATTAGGGTTACACACAGTGTTACAGGATTAGGGTTCCACAGTGTTATAGGATTAGGGTTCCACAGAGTGTTACAGGATTAGGGTTACACACAGTGTTACAGGATTAGGGTTCCACAGTGTTATATGATTAAGGTTACACACAGTGTTACAGGATTAGGGTTCCACAGTGTTATATGATTAGGGTTCCACAGAGTGTTACAGGATTAGGGTTACACACAGTGTTACAGGATTAGGGTTACACACAGTGTTGTAGGATTAGGGTTACACACAGTGTTATAGGATTAGGGTTACACACAGTGTTATAGGATTAGGGTTACACACAGTGTTACAGGATTAGGGTTACACAGTGTTATAGGATTAGGGTTACACACAGTGTTACAGGATTAGGGTTACACACAGTGTTGTAGGATTAGGGTTACACAGTGTTACAGGATTAGGGTTACACAGTGTTA
>NW_019944406.1:26421-32996 GCF_002910315.2 Salvelinus sp. IW2-2015 | reverse complement strand
TAAAGGGTTTAGGTTTTAACACAGCTTAAAGGGTTTAGGATTTACACAGTTAAAGGGTGTAGGGTTGACACAGTTAAAGGGTGTAGGGTTTACAACAGTTAAAGGGTTTAGGATTTACACAGTTAAAGGGTGTAAGGGTTCAACAGTTAAAGGGTGTAGGGTTTACACAGTTTTAAAGGGGGTGGTAGGGTATTACCGCAGTTAATTAGGGTTTAGGGTTTACACCAGTAAGGTTTAGGATTTACACAGTTCAAGGGTGTAGGGTTTACCCCAGTTAAAAGGGTTTAGGGTTTACACAGTTAAAGGGTGTAGGGTTTACCGCAGTTTAAAAAGGGTTTAGGGTTTCACAGGTTAAAAGGGTGTAGGGTTTACCCAGTTAAAGGGTTAGGGTTCACACAGGTTTTAAAGGGGGTAGGGGTTTTACGCCATTTAAAGGGTTTAGGGTTTACACAGTTAAGGGTTTAGGATTTTACACAGTTGAAAGGGTGTAAGGGTTTAACACAGTTAAAGGGTGTTAGGGTTTACAACAGTGTAAAGGGTTTAAGGTTTCACAGTCAAAAGGGGTTTAGGATTTACAACAGTTAAAGGGTGTAGGGTTACACAGTTAAAAGGGTGTCAGGGTTTACACAGTTTAAGGGTTTAGGATTTTACACCAGTTAAAGAGGCCAGATGCACCTAGTAGCCAACCTGTTGCGTGAAGGAACCTCTACAGCACATAACAGGCTTTACTGTAGCCCCCCCAAGACAATGTTTTTTAAAAGGGGCCATTCTGGTGATTCCAAACAACAACACAAGTGGCATCACCGCCTACATGCTTTTCACGTAATTACACAATCGTCAACAAACTCAATGAGAAAAAGAAAGAAGGAAAAGGAGGACCTCTTTGATTTTCCCATTAGCACCTGACAAAATAAAAACAACCCCTAACATTCTCAGTAAAAAAAAAAAAAAACTCATTGGCCGCCATGTAAAAACACTTGCAGGCAGGCTCTAAATACAGCTTCACGAAGCCAACGAATGGATTAAAAAGCTCACGTCTCTTCAAACCGCTTGCACTTGGTGGAAAAAAAAAATCACAATGCCATTTAGGGGGGGGTGTTTGGTTGTAACGACAAGCGGTTGCCAATGGTGCCTGATAACAAGCTAATTAATGGGCTGCTTTTATGAGATTGCTGAGGGCGCTTGGGGTTACAAACGAGTCCATCGCCGAGGCCGCGCCGGCCATCTTATCGTGACAGATCGCGACGTGAGGAATACCTCGATCGAAATCTTTGGTAATTCTTTATTTAAATTTATCTGTCATCCGGTTTAAAAAACTCATTGGTGGTGATCATGGTGGAGAATGAGGATTCACTCAGAAGCGACTGGTTGGGACTTGAGTTCATATGGTCTCGTTTTTTAATGAATTAAAGCTGTGAGTGGTTATCGATAACAGTAAAAACATTCGCACCCGTCCAAGCCCTCGGAGGAAGTATTTTGTAGGGTTCTCAGAGAGATAGAGATCGGTTCCTTTCGAAGGGGTGATATTTCTGGAACTGATGGATGTGGTTGATACCAGTGTCTCCATAAGTAACACGGTGACAACATACAGTGGCAACAGTGCAAAAAAAAAAGTACAATTGTATTTCAGTGAGTGTGCCATTGTGACATAAGTAGGAATCCGTTGGAAAGTCAAGATCGCTTTTGATTTTGCTATGTAGGAGGTCCTATTTTAATTTTAGTCATTTTCCTAGTTTTAAGAATATTGACATTGGTTGTTGTTGTATCTTAGTAAGGGTAGAACTTCCGTACATAATCACAAATCTTCGAATGTCATACAACGCGCACTAACTGTACATTTTTGGGCGCGTAAATTGAGTATATAGTATGCTTATTGGGTCATAGTAATGGATGTAGTTATATGGGCCAAAAGTTCCCGATGTCCGTACTACATCGCCAAACAATATTGAAGTATACAATGCAGTGGACACTATTTACGTGCTTTTTGGGCCAATATGCCATTCTTCAGAAAATGGGCGTGGCTTCACATGTTTTCAGATTTGAAGAAAATGGCGGAAAATATGCAGCCCGAAGTCCAACGAGAACAGATACAAGATTCATTGTTTTAACAAATTAATGACAAATGTTAAAGAACAATTCTTGAACAATGTTAAATAAAGTAATTGCTTTCAAATAAGTTACCTTACATTATGTTGGCTGACAATTTGTTAGCTATGCTATCACTTACGAACCAACATAGCATTACGTAAGTTTGTACACCGGTAATGTTAGTTAAGGCTACTAATGTTAGTTGTTCTTACTAATAATGGAAAGCTGCCAGTATATTAACTATATGCTACTCTAACTAACTACCCAATGTTTATTGACTGGATTATTCCTCTCATTCTTAGCTAAGTGGTATTGTCATTTGTGTTTCTCGAATGGACATTCAGGTGCTTTTGTAAATGTCGCTCTGGCTAGCTACTCCGATTTCAGAAGCGAATCTCGAGCGCAGAATAAACTGATGAATTTTATGCTCAACACCCGTTTGAAATGGCCCAGTGTCAAAGAGTAATTTCATTGTTGCCAGCAGCAGCACAAGTTGTCACCAACACTCATAGATAACATGAAAACTGCCTAACCAGCTCTGCTAGGGCAGTGTAAAATGATCAGAGTGGATGTTGTTCTGCTAATTTGTTGTCTGGAAGTAGCTAGCAAGCTAGCCAACGTTAGTTGGGTGCTTGACTGCCCCGTTGTGAGGCCAGAAAATCTCGGTCAACCTCTACCCTCGGGCCAGAGTGTCCCAGTGTGCGCTCTGAACGCTCCAGAGCGGAACGCTCTTGAATTTATGAACTGACAATCTGACATCTCTGAGTTGATGAACGCCCCAGAGCGGTCCCTCTGAGCGCCCGTGGCACTCCAGATTGATTTAGAAAGCACACCCAAAGTTGTAAAAGTCTAGCTAAGTAATTGTTATGCTAACAGCTAGTAAGAGGTTGCATAGCAACAGATCAACTTCGCGGTAGACAGGCAATAGCTCTAGTACGCTCATCTACTAAAAGTACCGTTTATTTACAGTAAACACTAAATGAACTAATAGTATGTAGTATGTAGTATATACTCAGTTAAGTAATGCGGTATATATCAGTATGTTAGCATGGGTTTCGAACAAAAGCTCTTGTCTGTTAATTAGGGGAAATATTCTCTGAACTCAAAAACTAGGTCTGATCCCCACATGCCGGTTCAGAATGTACGGATGACCTCGCGACGCATCCCACTACAGAGGTACAGAGTATAAAGCTATGGCTTTTTGAGCCGTGCTTGTGTGCTGGCGCAACCTCTATGCAAACAAATGCACCTTCCCCCATTGAAATACATTCATTTGGCTCCCAATTTTACTCTGTGGCTGCTCAGTGTGACTGCACCCTTAGAAAATAATGGCGCGCCATTTCCGATGCGCGATGCAGTTTCCATGCCTTTTGTAATCAACTCCCATTTACTAGTGCTTCAATCAGCCTGGCAATGTTCTGACAGTGGGTAAGGCTTGGGTGGCGGTCCGAAGAGGAATCTGACACTGTTCATGTCTGCCGTGTGGTCATCTGGGTGTTTGAATTGGGCAGGATCACTGAGTTCAAGCTCAGCGGGTGGGTCTGGAGGAGACAACTACTGGCCTTGGACCTACGACACAAAACACGGGCATAGCCACACAGCATGGACACACGGACACACACACACACACACACAGAAAAGTTCTCCTACTGAGTCAGCTCTCCACAACCTGGCAAAAGAAGTGACTTCCGATTTGAGGGCATTTCACCGTTCACTATGGATTCCTATTGAAGGGCATTTTCCACATCACGAATGCAAATACTATTTGAACCCAGGTCTGGGCTCAATAAAGCGTCTCAGAGTAGGAATTCTGATCTAGGATCAGGTTCCCCACTGTCGGAATAATCTTATTCATTTATGATCTAAAAAGGCTAAACTGGATTTGTGAAATAACGGGCCAAATTCGCCAGCTGCACTTGGCTGTACTTTACTACTCTGTTTATGGTCAACTAATCATCCACAGCTTTCAGCTGCTCAATCACCCTCATGCCTGCCAGCGGGTTGGCATTCATTGTCATGAATCTGAAATGAGACTATAAGATCGAAGTTTTCGTTTCATGAATTTTTAACAACCATAGGGACATTTTGACTTTGCAGCTGGCCCCATCTATTGGAAAAATCGCTTCAGTTTCTGGCCTCCAGGGCAAAGATTCATGACAATAAATGTCAACTGCATTTCCTCCCACAGCATGACTCTTGTGGCTGTAGTTGATGTTTTATAAACAAGTCTGTAGACATTACTGCAATAACGTCACTGGGGAGAGGAGTGAACATTGAGTAAGCAGGGTGGTCCCTTGTTTTCTGTGCAAATGGATACATGTGATCGGGGCAATGGACTTAAAATAACCAATATGAAATTAATAAAATATATAAACGTTTATTTTAAACATTTAATTGTCAAATTGAACAACCAAATTAATGAAATGAAATGATTGAAACAAAATGATCAGGGTTGAGAAGGAGGAGAAGAGGAGGACGAAGATGGCTTGGGTTTACGCGGAGAACTTCTCCACGTCGTACGGCTACAGCCGACCAGGAAAACATCGCCCAGGTTCTGACCTTTGACCCATTTTCCCGACATGATGTGGAGGCCGTCCGCACATGAACTGGTGGTCGTTGTCGTTGACTCACACACCATGCTCAGTCACGAGAGAGAGAAAAAAACATTATTGACTAAGGTTCAATTCTTTTCTGGGTACCAGTCTGTTTGGTGCCTATCATGCCACTTTCTTAACACTCTTTATCATGCCATGATACACATCGAGGCTAGCACATTCCTGAAAATGTCCTAAAACTTTAAGGCAACAGGGATCCTCAAATTCAATCAAGAGGTGTCAGAGTAGGTTTAAAGAGCTATAATCTCAGCTAAAATCAGACACATTTCCACATTAAGCAAAATTCACTCGAAAATTTCCCCTAAACTTCCCCCCCAGAAATCCTGGTGGATGAATTTCTTGAATGCAGCAGGGGTGTAAACTGGGTAGGAAATCCGAACATGGATTTCAAGAAATGTCACTACACACCTTAACCCGGAGCACATTTCGGACATTATCGAAAACCAGAGGAACAAAAAAAATACAGATCCCAACCTGGGTCCGGGAGGACCACACTAGCAATGAAAACCATAACCATGTGTCCGTTGCCCTATTAAGAAAACCGAAAACAAGTAGAGGAACATAAAGCGGCCGGGATTAGCAAATAACCATCGGCACAACATTCACTCAGTCACAGGGTATTAAATGCGGCCTTGATGTTCCAGTTGCTGAGGGCAACGAGTCAATGCCATCTGCTACAGATTTCTATCCAGAGAGGGTAGAGGGAAGGGGTTGGGTTTCGCAATTTGGCCTGCATTCCCTCAAGTAGCACCCTATCACCTACATAGTGCACTACTTTGACCAGAGCCCTATTCCTAAATAGTGGCACTACTTTTGACAGAGTCCTATTCCCTACAGTAGTGGCACTACTTTTGAAACAGGAGCGCCTATTCCCTACATAGTGCACTATGTAATACTGTGCGCCTCCAATAGTCTGTTCTGGACTTGGGGACTGTGAAGAGACCTCTGGTGGCATGTTTGTGCGGTATGCATGGGTGTCTGAGCTGTGTAGCAGTAGTTTAAACAGACAGCTGGGTGCATTCAACATGTTAATACTTCTTACAAAAACAAGTAGTGAGGAAGTCAATCTCTCCTCTACTTTGAGCCAAGAGAGATTGACATGCATATTATCAATGTTGGCTCTCAGTGTACATTTAAGGGCCAGCTGTGCTGCCCTGTTCTGAACCAGTTGTAATTGTACATGGCTAAATAAAAGTTGTCAAGTTACATTGTAAGCCCATCATCTCAAAGTATATATGTTTAAAGCCCAATGCTTTACACCTCTGAAGCCCTCTCTTGTCATGGTATATTTTCATAGAACTGTACAGCGCAGAGGAGGCTGGGGGGATGAGCTATAGGAGGATGGGCTCATTGTAATGGCTAGAATGGAATTGATGGAACGGAGTCAAACATGTGGTTTCCATACACTTGATGTGTTTTACACCATTCCATTTAAACCATTCCAGGAGTCCATCCTCCTATAGTTCCTACCACCAGCCTCCTCTGGTACAGTGTCATTGAATATCCTTTACTGAATCAAAGTGTATCGATGTGAACAATGCCTTTGTAAATATTGATGTACATGTTTACTTTCTGCATTTCTTTTTACCATTTATGTTGATATTTTTACTGGGAAAAAGGTAGATATTCATAACTATATAGCCTCTATAGCTCATGAAGTATTGTGGGGATACATAGATACATTGTTGTTCACTAGTCCTGTACCTAACTAGTGCATAAACAAAACATGGAATGGAATCCTGAGTGTATCAGTATAATGAAAACATGGACTGGACTTA
Organism: Salvelinus sp. IW2-2015; assembly: GCF_002910315.2. Lineage (NCBI taxonomy): Eukaryota > Metazoa > Chordata > Actinopteri > Salmoniformes > Salmonidae > Salvelinus > Salvelinus sp. IW2-2015. The sequence continues at coordinate 26,515 of NW_019944406.1, read as the reverse complement.
CAGTAATGTTCACTAGTAGGATACACTACAGTAGTTATCAGTATAATGAAACCATGGACTGGACTATCAGTAATGTTCACTAGTAGGATACACT
>NW_019944406.1:22821-26396 GCF_002910315.2 Salvelinus sp. IW2-2015 | reverse complement strand
GGTTCCACAGTGTTAAATATGATGAAGGTTACACACAGTTTACAGGATTAGGTTCCACAGTGTTATAGGATTTAGGGTTCCACAGATGTTTACAGGATTAGGTTCACACAGTGTACAGGATTAGGGTTACACACAGTTGTAGGATAGGTTACACACAGTGTTATAGGATTAGGGTTACCACACAGTGTTATAGGATTAGGTTACACACATGTTACAGGATTAGGGTTACACAAGGTTATAGGAAGGTTACACACACAGTGTTACAGGATTAGGTTACACACAGTGTTGTAGGATTAGGTTACACAGTGTTACAGGATTAGGGTTACATAGTGTTATAGGATTAGGGTTCCACACAATGTTGTAGATTAGGGTTACACAGTGTTACAGGATTTAGGGTTACACAGTGTTACAGGATTAGGGTTACACAGTGTTACAGATTTAGGTTACACAGTTTACAGTTAGGGTTACACAGTGTTACACGATTAGGGTTACACAGTGTTACAGGATTAGGGTTACACAGTGTTATAGGATTAGGGTTCCACACAGTGTTGTAGGATTAGGGTTACACAGTGTACAGGATTAGGTTAACGTTTAGGATTAGGTTAACACAGTGTTGTAGATTAGGGTTACACACAGTGTACAGGATTAGGGTTACACAGTGTTACAGGATTAGGTTACACAGTGTTACAGATTAGGTACACAGTGTTACAGGATTAGGTTACACAGTGTTACAGGATTAGGGTTACACAGTGTTTAAGGAATTAGGGTTACACATGTGTTGCAGGATTAGGTTACACACAGTGTTGTAGGATTAGGGTTACACAGTGTTACAGGATTAGGTTACACAGTGTTATAGGATTAGGGTTACACAGTGTTATAGGATTAGGTTCCACACAGTTTACAGGATTAGGTTACACACAGTGTTTGTAGGATTAGGTTACACAGTGTTGTAGGATTAGGGTTACACAGTGTTACAGGATTAGGTTACACATAGGTAACAAAGTTAGGCTACCAATACAGTCAATATCCACCAATCAGCATGTGTTAAATTCCCATGTCCAAATCATCCCAAAATGGCTAAAATTGATTATGTAGCTCAATCAAGTAACTTTAAGATAGCTTATTAAAACATGCTTATTTAGGGATATTGACTTAGGCCTAGGTATGTTTTTTTCCCGAGTGAAGACCCAAGACCCACCCAGGTGATACCTTGAGGAATACTGACTAACCAGCTGTTATTCATGGATACAGCCAGGTGATGACCTGAGGAATACTGACCAATCAGCTGTTATTCATAATACAGCCAGGTGATGACATGAGGAATACTGACTAATCAGCTGTATTCAATAGATACAGCCAGGTGATGACCTGAGGAATACTGACTAATCAGCTGGTATTCATAGATACAGCCAGGTGATGACCTGAGGAATACTGACTAATCAGCTGTTATTCATAGATACAGCCAGTGATGACCTGAGGAATACGACCAATCAGCTGTTATTCATAGATACAGCCAGGTGATGACCTGAGGAATACTTACCAATCAGATGTTTTCATAGAGAACAGCCAGGTGATGACCTGAGAATACTGACTAATCAGCTGTTATTCATAATACAGCCAGGTGATGACCTGAGGAATACTGACCAATCGCTGTTATTCATAGATACAGCCAGGTGATGACCTGAGGAATACTGACCAATCAGTGTTATTCATAGATACAGCCAGGTGATGACCTGAGGGATACTGACTAATCAGCTGTTATTCATAGATACAAGCCAGGTGATGACCGGAAATACTGACTAACCAGCTGTTATTCATAGATACAGCCAGGTGATGACCTGAGGAATACTGACCAATCAGCTGTTATTCATAGATACAGCCAGGTGATGACCTGAGGAATATTGACCATCAGCTGTTATTCATAGATACAAGCCAGGTGATGACCTGAGGAATACTGACTAATCAGCTGTTATTCATAGATACAGCCAGGTGATGACCTGAGGAATACTGACTAACCACTGTTATTCATAGATACAGCCAGGTGATGACCTGAGGAATACTGACTAACCAGCTGTTATTCATAGATACAGCCAGGTGATGACCTGAGGAATACTGACTAATCAGCTGTTATTCATAGATACAGCCAGGTGATGACCTGAGGAATACTCTGCTTTACACCTCTGAAGCCCCCCAGTTATGTGACATACTGWGTGTGTATTAATATTCATTATGGATCCCCATTAGCTCTTGCCAAAGCAGTAGCTAATCTTCCTGGGGTCCTGTTTAAATGAAGGCATTGAATACAATTTAAAACATTAAAATACATTTTACAACACACCAAATGTGTGCTCTCAGGTCACCACTCTACCACAGCACAAAGTCCATATGTACGTGTGTGTATAGTGTGTATGTTATCATGTGTATGTGTGTATGCTTGTTTGTACCTGTGTGTGTGTCTCTTCACGGTCCCAAATACACATAAGGTGTATTTTTATATGTTATTTCTATCTAATTCTACTGCCTGCATCAGTTACCTGATGTGGGATAGAGTTCCATGTAGTCATGGCTTTATGTAATACTGTGCGCCTCCAATAGTCTGTTCTGGACATGGGGACTGTGAAGAAACCTCTTGTGGCATGTTTGTGCGGTATGCATGGGTGTCCGAGCTGTGTGTTAGTAGTTTAAACAGACAGCTTGGTGCATTCAACATGTTAATACTTCTTACAAAAAACAAGTAGTGATGAAGTCAATCTCTCCTCCACTTTTAGCCATGAGAGATTGACATGCATATTATCAATGTTGGCTCTCAGTGTACATTTAAGGGCCAGCTGTGCTGCCCTGTTCTGAACCAATTGTAATTGTACATGGCTAAATAAAAGTTACATTGTAAGCCCATCATCTCAAAGTATATATTTTTAAAGCCCAATGCTTTACACCTCTGAAGCTCTCCCATGTAATGGTATATTTTCATAGAACTGTATGCGCAGAGGAGACTGGTGGGAGGAGCTATAGAAGGACGGGCTCATTGTAATGGCTGGAATGGAATCGATGGAACGGAGTCAAACATGTGGTTTCCATACGTTTGATGTGTTTTATACTGTTCCATTCATTCCATTCCAGTCCATCCTTCTATAGCTCCTCCCACCAGCCTCCTCTGGTACCGTGTCATTGAATATCCTTTACTGAATCAAAGTATATCGATGTGAACAATCCCTCTGTAAATATTGATGTACATGTTTACTTTCTGCATTTCTATTTACCATTTATGTTGATATTTTTACTGGGAAAAAGGTAGATATTCACAACTACATAGCCTCTATAGCTCATTAAGCATTGTGGGGATACATAGACACATTGTTGTTCACGAGTCCTGTACCTAACCAGTGCATAAATAAAACATAGAATGGAATCCTGAGTGTGTCAGTTATCAGTATAATGGAAAAATGGACTGGACTTCTGTAATGATCATTGTAGACTACACTACAGTAGTTATCAGTATAATGAAACCATGGACTGGACTTATGTAATGATCATTGTAGACTACACTACAGTAGTTATCAGTATAATGAAAACAT
>NW_019944406.1:11938-19094 GCF_002910315.2 Salvelinus sp. IW2-2015 | reverse complement strand
GGGATGGACTTATTAATGATCATTGTAGACTACACTACAGTAGTTATCAGTATAATGAAAACATGGACTGGACTTATGTAATGTTCACTAGTAGCGATACACTACAGTACACACATAAAATAAAGAGTGTCTTAACAAATCAAGGTATCTGTCCAGCACTGCCTCATACTGTCATAATATAATGCTGGTGGCTGCTGTATTATGCTAGCATGCGGGACTGGGATATGTTCCGGAGTAGCTTCCGAGAATAATATTGACGAATATACTGAGACGGTGACTGGTTATAAAGGAAGTGTATAGGAGATGTTACCCACTGTGACTATTAAAACCTACTCCTAACCAGAAACCGTGGATAGGTGGCAGCATTCGAGGAAAACTGAAAGGTACACCATCAGCATGTTTTATGGATCATTTTCTTGTCAATCATTTTTAATGAAATGATAGTAAACAATTGTAGATTGAGTTCATTTCAAAGACAGTCTATAGACTGTAGTATACACCGCTCCACCATTTTAGGCCATATGTATCTGACGGAGAACAGTGATTCATCAACCTCACAAGTAGCCTAGTAATTCATTAAACACTTGACCCATTTAATCAAGAACAAGTGGTGTTTCAGATCCTCTTATTTTACAGTTACGTACGAACTTATCAGATCTCACACGCCTGGAGAAGTATTTATCACGGCAGGAAACCCATTTATGTAACATAGCAATCTTGGTAACGCTTCATTTTTAAGGGTTCATATTATAGTATAAATAATATGTAAAATTAAGTAATTAATACAGTAGTTATCAGTATAATGAAAACATGGACTGGACTTATGTAATGTTCACTAGTAGGATACACTACAGTAGTTATCAGTATAATGAAAACATGGACTGGACTACCAGTAATGTTCACTAGTAGGATACACTACAGTACACACATAAATAAGAGTGTCTTAACAAATCAAGGTATCTGTCCAGCACTGCCTCAATACTGTCATAATATAATGCTGATGGCTGCTGTATCATGCTAGCATGGGGACTGGGATATGTTCCAGGTAGCTTCCGAGAATAATATTGACGAATATACTGAGACGGTGACTGCGTTTATAAGGAAGTGTATAGGAGATGTTATACCCTCTGTGACTATTAAAACCTATCCTAACCAGAAACCATGGATAGGTGGCAGCATTTGAGGAAAACTGAAAGCGCGAACCACCGCATTTAACCATGGCAAAGTGACTGGGAATATGACAGAATAGAATGATAAATCAGTTGATTTAGGATAGACTACTTACAAAGGTACACCATCAGCATGTGATTTAGTTGATCATTTTCTTGTCAATCATTTTTTATGAAATTTTAGTAAACAATTGTAGAGTTGAGTTCGTTTCAGACAGTCTATAGACTGTAGTATACACCGCTCCACCATTTTAGGCCATATGTATCTGACGGAGAACAGTTATTCATCAACCTCACAAGTAGCCTAGTAATTCATTAACACTTGACCCATTTAATCAAGAACAAGTGGTGTTTCAGATCCTCTTTATTTTACAGTTACGCTACGAACTTATCAGATCTCACAGCGCCTGGAGAAGTATTTATCACGTCAGGAAACCCATTTATGTAACATAGCAATCTTGGTAACGCTATATTTTAAGGGGTTCATATTATAGTATAAATATATATGTCAAATTATTGTAATTAATTGTAAAAATTCATAGTTACACTGTAATAACAACATGCAACTGGTTATAATTGCAGTCTGTAAGTACAGGGATGTAACAATGAATGCTTCTTACAAGGTTGACCATATTGCAGCCACACTGGAGGTCACGAGTCATGATGGCAGTCAGAGTCCACGTGATCGTTTAGTCACGGAAATTAGGCTTCTCTAAGCTCTGATGTTGCTAATGGTCATTAGTGGGCTACCAAACTTGCTAACTGCCTGGTACTCAGCACTCTATTGTCCCTCTAATCACTCTGACATCAATGCAAATTTAATCGAAAATCTAAGAATAAATACTTGATGAGCGCATGTTGCTCAACATTTCTACAGGCTATGAAATTGCKTGAGAAAACAGTGATGTTAAAAAGAGGAGGATCCCATCAGTTTTCTATAGGCTAGGCATACTGTATTTATTTCTCAACTTGCCTAATATTAAGCACATTGCTTCGCTTTACAGCAGGAGTATAGTCTACCTGGCTGGCAAGAAAATGAACCGCGTCCTCCATTCGCTATTTCAGTGCATAGATGACATGTRTTGTTTTTCCCCGCCCCTGTTTGAGACAGGTGCATGATAATGGTCCATTCTAATTCAAAACAAATTTCACACATATTTTTTTGTATATGTAAAGACAATATTAAATCAAAAATAGTCTGATGGGTGACAACTTGTGAATTCTATATTATTACTTGTATATATCTATATATACACTACCGTTCAAAAGTTTGGGGTCACTTAGAAATGTCCTTGTTTTTGAAAGAAAAGCACCTTTTCTGTCCATTACATAACATCACACATATAAAACAAAAAAATGTCTGAGTGACCCCAAACTTTTGAACGGTAGTATATATATATATATATATATNAATGAAAACATGGACTGGACTTATGTAATGATCATTGTAGACTACACTACAGTAGTTATCAGTATAATGAAAACATGGACTGGACTTATGTAATGTTCACTAGTAGGATACACTACAGTACACACATAAATAAGAGTGTCTTAACAAATCAAGGTATCTGTCCAGCACTGCCTCAGTACTGTCATAATATAATGCTGGTGGCTGCTGTATTATGCTAGCATGCGGACTGGGATATGTTCCGGGTAGCTTCCGAGAATAATATTGACGAATATACTGAGACGGTGACTGTGTTTATAAAGAAGTGTATAGGAGATGTTGTACCCACTGTGACTATTAAAACCTACCCTAACCAGAAACCGTGGATAGATGGCAGCATTCGAGGAAAACTGAAAGGTACACCATCAGCATGTGATTTAGTTGATCATTTTCTTGTCAATCATTTTTAATGAAATGATAGTAAACAATTGTAGAATTGAGTTCATTTCAAACAGTCTATAGACTGTAGTATACACCGCTCCACCATTTTAGGCCATATGTATCTGACGGAGAACAGTGATTCATCAACCTCACAAGTAGCCTAGTAATTCATAAACACTTGACCCATTTAATCAAGAACAAGTGGTGTTTCAGATCCTCTTGATTTTACAGTTACGGTACGAACTTATCAGATCTCACAACGCCTGGAGAAGTATTTATCACGGCAGGAAACCCATTTATGTAACATAGCAATCTTGGTAACGCTTCATTTTAAGGGGTTCATATTATAGTATAAATATATATGTAAAATTAATGTAATTAATTGTAATAATTCATAGTTACACTGTAATAACAACATGCAACTGGTTATAATTGCAGTCTGTAAGTACAGGGATATAATAATGAATGCTTCTTACAAGGGTTGACCATATTACAGCCACACTGGAGGTCACGAGTCATGATGGCAGTCAGAGTCCACGTGATCGTTTAGTCACGGTAATTAGGCTTCTCTAAGCTCTGATGTTGCTAATGGTCATTAGTGGCCTACCGAACTTGCTAACTGCTTGGTACTCAGCACTCTATTGTCCCTCTAATCACTCTGACATCAATGCAAATTTAATCGAAAATCTAAGAAAAAAATACTTGATGAGCCCATGATGCTCAACATTTCTATATGCTATGCAATTGCGTGAGAAAACAGTGATGTTAAAAGAGGAGATCCCATCAGTTTTCTATAGGCTAGGCTTACTATATTTATTTCTCAACTTGCCTAATATTAAGCAAATGAAGTTGGAAGCGACTTATGGTAGAGAAATGAACATTCAATTCTCTGGCAGCAGCTCTGGTTGACATTCCTGCAGTCCGCATACCAATTGCACAATCCCTCAGAACTTCAGACGTCTGTGGCATTGTGTTGTGACAAATATGCACATTTTAGTGGCCTTTTGTCCCCAGCAAAAGGTGCACCTGTGTAATGATCATGCTAGTTAATCAGTTTCTTGATATGGTGCACCTTTCAATGTGGATAGATTATCTTGGCAATGGAGAAATGCTCACATTGGCTCACTTTTTGTAACGGCGGTCTCCTCCTCTTCACTCGAAAAGGAGGAGTAGTGAGGGAACCAAGGCGCAGCGAAAGTTTAACACATATTTATTTAACAAAAACAAATAAACGATCGTGAAGCTAAATAAACGATGTGCACACACACAGGCTACAAACGTTTAACATAGACACGAACTTGTATAAACTAACAAAATAACAAAACAGTGTAGACAGACCTATACGACGAACTTACATAAAACAACAAGAACGCACGAATAGGACAAATAGACTACACAAACCGAACAAACCGTAACAGTTCCGTATGTGTGCAAACAATACACAGACACGGAAGACAATCACCCACAACGAACACTGTGACAACGCCTACCTAAATAGACTCTTAATTAGAGGAACGCCAAACACCTGCCTCTAATTAAGAGCCATACCAGGCAACCCAAAAACCAACACAGAAACAGAAAACATAGAATGCCCACCCAAACTCACGCTCCTGACCAACTAACACACCAAAACTAAACAGAAAACAGGTCAGGAACGTGACATAACCCCCCCCTCAAGATGCGTACTCCGAACGCATCACCAAAAAGTCCAGGGGAGGGTCTGGGTGGGCATCTGACCACGGTGGTGGCTTAGGCTCGGGCGTGGTTCCCACCCACCATAATCAATCCCCGCTTCCTTAGCCTCCCCACAATGACCACCCTCCAAAATAACCCCACCTAAATTTAGGGCAACACTACAGTGAAGTACAACGGGAAAAGCTCTGGGGACGACTGGAGCAGCTCCTGGGTTCTAAATGGCGAATCACATAGCGCTGATTAGAGGTCTCGCTAGTACACGAATGATCGCATTAGTTCTTCAGGAGAAGAGAGGTAGCTCAGGATAAAGACGCGCTAATCCCAGGAAATAGAGGTGCAAACTCTCTTTGACTAGTACATATGTGTTCCAGCTCCGTGCTTACATTGAGTGAAGAGGACAGCATCTGGACTCTAGGAGGTAGTCGTTATTTTTCCCTGACTATAACAAACTGAGCCGCTTCTGGCTGAGGGACACCCTCTAATTGCGCTTGACTAGAACTGGTTTTACCCAAGCTGGACACCCGGTGCTCCATCGGCAAGCGCTAGGAACGCATGGACCGGTTTACGCTTCATGGTGCAATGCTGACTTCGGCCACGTGATGATCTCTCGCCTTTCTATGGGCACGAGGTCTGACGGCTTTGGGAACGCCTCCATGGCAAGGCCTGAGACGGCTCCGACGCGTCGCATTCTGCCTCATGCACGAGCCGTTCTGTGTCACGCTCGAGGCACTGCGCTGACTAACGCCCATCTGTGAGCTGTCTTCCATGACTCTCTCGTCAACGCCATCTGGTCTTGCCTCGGCTCACTCGTACTTCGATCTGACTACCCTTACATTATTGGACTCGCTGACGGCTACAACTTGCTCAATCGTGAGCTGACTGCATGCTGGCCTGCTCTGTGCGACCCACCTAGCCTTTCGCTTGGCAAGGTGTGCATCCTGGCTAGGAGGTCCCACTGTGGCGTGGCTTGGCGGCTCTGGCAGATCCTGTCTGGCTGGCGGCTCGGGCAATCCTGATCTGGCTGCTGCGGGCAATCTGGGCAGAATCCCGTGCCGCTCAGCTTGGCGGCATTCTCTGGCAGGATCCTGTCTTGGTTGGCGGCGCTGGCAGACGCGCTCTTTACACAAGCGGAGCGGCCGTCTAGCGGTCCTCCTCCACTGCTCTGATCGACGCCAGGAGCTCTTACGCTGAGCCTCTCTTGAGCGTCTGGCGGACGGCTCTGTATTCCTACCCATGGGCTATGCAAGGCGGCGTCAGGCTTGTGCAAGGCTCATGCGGCCGTGCGCGACCAGCTGCGAGAGCTCGGCTTATGACAGGCTCATTGCCAGAGTACACGGAGAGGCGGCCATCAGACGGGCGTCTGGGAAGCGGCATGCTCAGGATCATGCCCATGCGCAAGACGCGAATGGCGCTGCCATGACTGCGCTGGGGAGAGACAGGATGGCTGCAGAATGGCGCTGGAGTGGAGGATCGCGATCGCAGCGTCAAGGAGCAGTGCCGAAGTGCACACACCACCCGTACACGCGAGCTGGGCAGAGCGGCCTGGCTTCCTGGGCTTCGAGCATGATAAGGCGCTGGTCTGAGCTTTGTTTAGACCGCCATCATCGTAACTTGCGTGGCACACCACACGGCCCGGCAAAAGCTGGAAAGGCACCGGAAGCCAGCCGTAACCACAAGGGAAGAAACACACCGGAAGGGCATACGCCGGTACCGGAATCGCAACCCTGCATTACTAGTCGCTTCGTATGACACTGGGGACGGTCGAACAGCGGGAGAAAACGGATCAAAACGAAACGAAGATTCGACGGGACGAACTCATGGGCACAGCTGAACTCTCAAAGAGCGATAGGGTACTACTAATAAGGCCCATGAGGTGCTGAGAACCCCGGATCACCGAAGCCCGGGCACCATGAGACTGGCAACCGGGAGGAACACATTCTGCAGCGTAGAGGCGCCACCGACGAACTTAGCCTAGTTAGATACTAATGGATACTGGAAGACATAATGGGACTAGTCTAGGACACAGTTAAGGTCAAGATACCTTACAGCGGTTCACCTACGGGCATGAGAGTGTCGAAGAGAACCAATGCGCTGTTTACCTAAGTAATACTAAATGGATAATGGAAACAGATGGATGTTACCCTAGTAACTACTAATGGATATCCGAAACAACAATGGGGATAGTTTACCTAGTAATACTAATGGATATGTAAACAATGAGGGGTTAGCTAGTAATACTAATGGATATAATGATAACAATGGCGGCTGTTACCATAGTGAATCTACTAGATGGAGATATGAAGACAGATAGGACAGGTCTGTAGATTTACACATAGTATGGACATTCTACTAATGGCATATGAATCGTACAAAGGTGGCTGGTTACCTAGAAGTATATACTAAAGATGCCCGGACTTATGGAGAACGACAAGCGGATATTACCTAGGTATATAACTAGAGAGGG
>NW_019944406.1:0-11913 GCF_002910315.2 Salvelinus sp. IW2-2015 | reverse complement strand
AGTAGTTATCAGATAATGACAACATGGACTGGACACAGTAATGTTCACTAGTAGGATACACTACAGTATATCAGTATAATGAAAACATGGACTGGATTATGTAATGTTCACTAGTAGATTACAACTACAGTAGTTAGCTAGTATAAGTGAAAACATGACTGACTACAGTAATGTTCACTAGTAGGATACAACTACAGTATTATCAGATAATGAAAACATGACTTGAGACTTACAGTAATGATCACTGGTAGGAATACACTACAGTTAGTTATCAGTATAATGAAAACATGGACTGGACTTATGTAATGTCATGTAGGCATACACTACAGTAGTATCAGATAATGAAACATGGACTGGACTAGTAAATGTTCACTAAGAGCATACCACTACAGTAGTTATCAGTATAATGAAAACATTGGACTGACTGCCAGTAATGTCATTGTAGACTACACTACAGTAGTTATCAGTATAATGAAAACATGACTGGACTTATGTAAATCACTGTAGATACACTACAGTAGTTATCAGTATAATGAAAACATGGACTGGACTATGTAATGTTCACTAGTAGATACACTACAGTACACACATAAATAAGAGTGTCTTAACAAATCAAGGTATCTGTCCAGCACTGCCCAATACTGTCATAATATAATGCTGTGGCTGCTGTATTCATGCTAGCATGGGGACTGGGATATGTTCAGGTAGCTTCGAGAATAATATTGACGAATAACGAGACGGTGACTGCGTTTATAAGGAAGTGTATAGGAGATGTTATACCCTCTGTGACTATTAAAACCTACCTAACCAGAAACTGGATAGTGGCAGCATTCGAGGAAAACTGAAAACGCGAACCAGCATTTAACATGCAAGTGACTGGAATATGCAGAATAGAATGATAAATCAGTTGATTTAGGATAGACTACTTACAAAGGTACACCATCAGCATGTGATTTAGTTGATCATTTTCTTGTCAATCATTTTTATGAAATTAGTAAACAATTGTAGAGTTGAGTTCGTTTCAGACAGTCTATAGACTGTAGTATACACCGCTCCACCATTTAGGCCATATTTATCTGACGGAGAACAGTTATTCATCAACCTCACAAGTAGCCTAGTAATTCATTAACACTTGACCCATTTAATCAAGAACAAGTGGTGTTTCAGATCCTCTTTATTTTCAGTTTAGCTACGAACTTATCAGATCTCACCGCCTGGAGAAGTATTTATCACGTCAGGAAACCCATTATGTAAACATAGCAATCTTGGTAACGCTATATTTTAAGGGTTCATATATAGTATAATATATATATGTAAATTATTGAATTAATTGTAAAATTCATAGTTACACTGTAATAACAACATGCAACTGGTTATAATTGCAGTCTGTAAGTACAGGGATGTAAAATGAATGCTTCTTACAAGGGTTGACCATATTCAGCCACACTGGAGGTCACGAGTCATGATGCAGTCAGAGTCCACGTGATCGTTTAGTCACGGAATTAGGCTTCTCTAAGCTCTGATGTTGCTAATGGTCATTAGTGGGCTACCAAACTTACTAACTGCCTGGTACTCAGCACTCTATTGTCCCTCTAACACTCTGACATCAATGCAAATTTAATCGAAAATCTAAGAAAAAACTTGATGAGCCCATGTTGCTCAACATTTCTAAGGCTATAAATTGCGTGAGAAAACAGTGATGTTAAAAGAGGAGGATCCCATCAGTTTTCTATAGGCTAGGCATACTTATTTATTCTCAACTTGCCTAATATTAAGCCGCATTGCTTCCTTTACACAGAGGTATAGTCTACCTGGCTGGCAAGAAAATGAACCGCGTCCTCCATTCGCTATTTCAGTGCATAGATGACATGTGTTGTTTTTCCCCGCCCCTGTTTGAGACAGGTGCATGATAATGGTCCATTCTAATTCAAAACAAATTTCACACATATATTTTTTTATTATGTAAAGACAATATTAAATCAAAATAGTCTGATGGGGGACAACTTGTGAATTCTATATTATTACTTGTATATATCATATATACACTACCGATCAAAAGTTTGGGTCACTTAGAAATGTCCTTGTTTTTGAAAGAAAAGCACCTTTTGTCCATTACATAACATCACACATATAAAACAAAAAAATGTCTGAGTGACCCCAAACTTTTGAACGGTAGTATATTATATATATTATATATATACAATTGCATTCGGAAAGTATTCAGACACCTTTGAATTTTTCCAAATTTTTCCACAATGGATTGAATCTTTGTTTTCTCATCAATCACACCACAATCCCATAATGCTTTTGGTGTATATTCTTATGTATAGTCATGCGCTAAAAACAGATATGTACATTATCATCGGTCAATAAGTCACGGACAAAACCACAACCACTGGCCAGAGCTTATGAGGAAAATTCACGCTTTCCTTTGGAAGCCAATAAAGAATGCATGTTCAGTTTGATTAGCATCCTCATCTAGAGTGTGAAAAACATACCTGACTTTCAAAACATGGTAGGCTGTGTAAGTGTGAAACACACCCACACGCTCCTGCAGCGCAGTTTAAAGGGATAGTTCGTCCAAATTACAAACTGACACATTGGTTTCCTTACCTTGTAGTGTAACCTTGTAGTGTAACAGACTAGATTTAAAGGGATAGTTTGTCCAAATTCACAGGCATTCCTGTTATCACCCCTTTAATCCACTGCTTCCCTGCTTGATCATTCCGGCTGCTCGACACCACCTTACACTTCCCCATTTGCTTCACTCTGAGAGCTTTTTCCTTCTGCGCCATGTTCGGAGGTAGAAAGTGCCGAGGAGGGGCAAGATAAGACGTGAGGGGAGCATGGAGGTGAGGAGGAGCATAAAGTGGTTCTGAAGTTTAGGGAGGAAGGGGGAGTAGGGGCGATGAGTCTGATGAGGTTGATGGCTGTGATAAAAAAGTTGATTGGGGAAGTTGTCAAGCAACTAGCAACAAGGAGTGGAGTTAGGGTAGATAGCCCATTTACACTTCAAGGACCAGGTACTGCCAAATAAAGTAACCATAGGGTATATGAGTTATTATGTGAACGCTTATGTGCCGAAGCCTTTAAGATGTTATAAATGCCAGGGGTTGGGGTATTTGGCAACAGCCTGTAAAGAGAAAAATAGATGTGCCAGGTGTGGAGGGGAGCATGGGTATGGGAAATGTGGGGATGGTGTAAACCCAAAGTGCTGCAGCTGTGGGGGTGCTCATAGTGTGAGATATAGTGGATGTGAGGCTATGAAGAAGGCAGTGGAGGTGCAACAAGTGAGAGTGGAGTGAAGGGTGTCTTATACGGAGGCAGTGAGGATGGTCCAGGCCCAGAGAGATACAGGTTCAAAAGAGAGATGGGTAGGAGCATCTAGACCGGGGATTACGGGGCAGGTGGGTGGCGAAATGGTCTACATAGAAAAGAGAAAGCTGGTGACGTTCATAGCAGGAGTTATCAACAGCACTGCTGAAGTAAAGTCTAAAACGGAGAAGATTAAGCTCATAGTGAAAGCTGCTGGGAGACATCTGAGTATGACAGGGTTGACCTGGGAAGAGGTTGGAGATGACCTCAATCAGCCGAGGGTGGAGTCATGTATCACTGGATCTTAGTTATGGTGGTAATACTACAATGGAATGCTCCAAGCCTGTTGGCTAATGGACAGGAGTTCATGCAGTTCATTGTGGATATGCCAGCTAAGGCTGATGTGATTTGTGTGCAGGAAACATGTCTCAAACCGAATGTGTAGTTTATAATACAGGGATAAGTAGTGGTTCGTAGGGACAGAGATGTAGTGGGAGGGGGGGATGTGCCACCTTCATGAAGCAAGGACTTCCCTACAGGATGCTAGGCAGAGGTATTGAACAGGAATATGTGGTGGTGGAGGTGTGGTTGAGAGGAGGGATGATAGTGGTAGTGAACTACTATAATCCGTGTCAGGTATTGGACCTAGAAGTGCTGGAGAGGGTGGAGGGCCAGGATAGAAGTAAGGTCATGTGGTGCGGGGATTTTAATGCCCACCACAACAAGCTCTGGGGGGGAAACGGATGGATGAAAATGGACAAGTGATGGAAAATCTGAATGGAAATGAAAGATCTGAAGGGCCTGACTGATGGCTGAGGGACCAGGATGGATGCAGCCAAAGGGAAAGAGTCTGTCTTGGACCTCACTCTGGTTTCTAGTGCGATGGCAGGAATCTGTGAGTGGGAGGTATGGGAGGAGTCGACAGTAGGGAGTGATCATTACTCCATAGTATGCACAGTAGGCCGGAGGGAGGAGGAGGTGTCAGTGGATGGAGGAGGCAGGTGGGTGTTTTAGAAGAGCAAAGTGGGATCCGTTTCAGGAGCTGAGTGAGCAGGTGATGGCTCAGGTGGATATGAGAGGGGAAGTGGATAGTATGGGTGAGCACAGTGTTAGTGGGGGCAGCTACTGAGGCTATACCTAAGAGTTCAGGAAGGAGGAGGAAAGCAGTCCCGTTGTGGACGGAGGAGTGTGGGGCAGCGGTGAGAGTAGGGAACAGGGCATTGTAGAGTACTGAAAGAACGCATAACTTCCAACATTCTGATTCAGCTATAAACAGGCCCAGGCCCTAGTGAGGAGAACTATCCTCAGTCTGATTCAGTATAAACAGGCCCAGGCCCTGGTGAGAGAACTATCCATCCAGTCTGATTCAGTATAAACAGGCCCAGCCCTGTGAGGAGAACTATCCCAGTCTGATTCAGTATAAACAGGCCCAGGCTTCGTGAGGAGAAACTATCCGTCAGTCTGATTCAGTATAAACAGGCCCAGGCCCTGGTGAGGAGAAACTATCCATCAGTCTGATTCAGTATAAACAGGCCAACCTAGTGAGGAGAACTATCCATCAGTCTGATTCAGTATAAACAGGCCAGGCCTGGTGAGGAGAACTATCCTCAGTCTGATTCAGTATAAACAGGCCCTGGTGAGAGAAACTATCTCAGTCTGATTCAGTATAAACAGGCCCAGCCCTGTGAGGAGAAACTACCATCAGTCTGATTCAGTATAAACAGGCCCAGCCCTGGTGAGGAGAAACTATCCATCAGTCTGATTCAGTATAAACAGGCCCAGCCCTGGTGAGGAGAACTATCCATCAGTCTGATTCAGTATAAACAGGCCCAGGCCCTAGTGAGGAGAACTATCCGTAAGGCAAAGAGGTCATGTTTGGCTTCGTTTCTTGACACAATTGGAAGGGCGACACCTTGGGAGAAGTGTGGGGGATGATTAAGAGGATGAGTGGGTTCAGAGGGGAGTGGGATTATCCAGTGTTGATGAGTTGGAAGGATTGTGTAGTAACAGATGAGGACAAGGCAGAGATGATGGGCTGAAGCGTTTGTCCAAGTGCATAGCTCTGCAAATTTGTCACAGAGAGGCAGAGGGGAGGAGAGAGAATGAGAGAGGAGGAATCCTAGAGTGCTGGATAGTAGGGAGGATGTAAATGATTGTGTTAATGCCCCATTTACCATGGCAGAGATGAAAAGGCAATAGGTACGGCTTGGTTAACTTCACCTGGAAAAATGAGGTGTGCTATGTTATGTTGGCCCATCTTAGTGATAGGCACTGGATAAGGTATTGGTGTTGTACAACAGAGTGTGGAGGAGGATGAAACTACCAGGCAGCTGGAAGGAGGCAGTAGGTACCAATCGGAAGCCAGGGAAGGACCCAAACGAGGCCAACAAGCTAATGGCCAATAGCCTTAACATCACATGTATGTAAGATTATGGAGCGTATGATAACGGAGAGGCTAACTTACTTCCTGGAGAGCAGGGGTAGTATCAGCCACATCAGACTGGGTTAGGAAGGGTAGGGGAACAATGGACCCAGTGTTCTGCTTAGAAGCAGAGGTCAGGAAGGCTCAGGTGAACAAGGAGACTGTTGTAGCTGTATATTTTGATGTGGAGAAGGCATATGATATGATGTGGAAGGAGGTTGTTAATCAAGCTTGATATTATGGGAGTAGGAGGAAGAACGTACAACTTCATAAAGGAAGTCTCTATCAGGCAGCTACCTGTGGATAACGGTACACCACAGGGGAGCGTGATTAGTCCTCTGTTGTTCTCAATCGTTGATCAATGACGTTAACTCTCAGGGACAGCTGGATATTGGGAGGTTGTTATTTGCAGATGATGGGGCCTTATGGAAGGGGAAGAAATGTAACATACATAGTCAGGAAGGTACAGGAAGCAATAGATGAGTGTAGAGCGTTGGGCATTAAGGTGGGGATTCAGGTTCTCTGTAGAGACAACTCAGACAGTGTTCTTTACCAGGAGGAAGGTGGGAGAAGAGGTATGCTTGAGGTTATATGGGAGAAACTTGGAGAGGGTGGGGGCTCAGGTTCCTTTGACACTAGACTGACCTGGGCAGAACACATATATGAGAGAGTGGTGGGGAAAGTGTAAGAAAGTACTAAATGTGATGCGCTCCTGACAGGGAAGAGTGAGGGCTGGGCGTTCCTCATTGAGGACCATGTATGTTGCATTGATCCGATCTGTAATAGACTATGGCAGTATAGCGTATGGTTCGGCAGTCCGGACATCATTGGAAAGGCTAGATGTCATTAGGGACAAGGACTCAGAATATGTAGTGGGGCGTTTCGGACGTCCCCAGTGGCTGCACTACAGGTGGAGATGGGGGGAAATGCCATTGCAGATTAGGAGACAGCAGCTGGCAATGAATTATTGGGTCAAACCTTACAGGACATGGGTATCTCTTCCTGCTAAAGGGATTTTACAGGCATGCTGGGAACATGAGCGAAGACAGAACACGAGCTTTGGGTGGGTGGATAATACCCAGGCAAAAGAGATGGGAATGGTAAAATAAAGGTCAATTAAAAACAAAAAAATAATAATTATGGAAGGGAGTTTAGTCCAACGGTAGCTATTCCTGTAAATCCACCATGGCTACTCCCACCTCCAGTAGTTGATCTAGAAGTGTTGAGAGACTACAGGAAGATAGGGAGGGTGTTGATCCATCTGATGGTTTAAGAGACGTCTTGATACGTGCTACAAAACCCATGGCTGGAGTAACACAAATGGTAAACAGATCAATATTTACATGGGTCCCATGTGGGAGTGGAGGGGAACGAGGCAGTTGATGTACTGGCTAAACAAGCACTAAGCAGTGGGGATGTTGATGTGGTAGTTTCCATGAGCAAGGCAGAGGTAAAAAGCATGACACGGACAGTGATGGTGGAGAAATGGCAGGAGCAGTGGAATAGAGATACTAAGGGCAGGCATTTATTTCAAATACAGAGGAAAGTTAGGGAAGGGAGAACTGCAGGATGGGACAGAAGAGAGGAGGCTATATTTACAAGATGAAGGGTGGGACACAGTCAGTTGAATAAGACCTTACATGTGATAGGAAAGCTTCCAACAGGAACATGTGAGTATTGCCAGGAAACAGAGACAGTGGATATATTGATACAGTGTGGACATTATTGGAGGGAAAGAGAGAGGATGAGATCTAGTATGAGGGAGAAGGGGTATACGGGAAATTAGTTTAAAGAGTACATTGAGTAGAACGTCATTAGATATAGTCTCAAATATTTTGTTATCTTTTTTTTAAGAGCAACGGGGCAGGATTTAGTTGCTCCCTGTCTCTGGCCCACACTCCAGTACAGTAGGTGGCGGTAATGCACCATAACGTTGGATGCCAACGGCTGATAAACCCCACCGAAGAAGAGGTTCAGCTGGTGCCTAGCCAAACTCGGCTAGTCGAACGGAACGAGTGCGCTCGTATAGTCTCTTAACCTTCGCTTGAAAACCGAGAAGTCATGTTTGTCCATTTTGAGACGCCGTAACCTGTACTTTCTCAAAATAGTCAGAAATGAATCTAACATAACTCAAGAAATCTGTCATTCATTTTGATGTTTTTGCGCAATTTTACATCTAACTAAGATGTATAGTGCAGTACTTTCCAATGAAAAAAAGTGTATGAAAACGAGTCGTCTCTAGTTGGACGACAACAAAGAGCTTATTGTAGAGTCCTACTGTTGACCAATCACCGAGAAAGGGGTGTACATAGACTTCGGCTCTGAATTTCGCCTTGCCTCCAGGAAATGTTTTGAGAAACATCCGAGAAACCCTCGCCGACGTCCAAAACGTCAGAAAATGTYGTCATAATATATGCACGAACTTTTCCGAACTGTTTCGGCTGGGAAGCGTGCGGACGCCTTAGTTATTATTATTATAGGCTATGGTCAGCCGTGAAAATTGGTCTTGTCTCTAAACCTGAAGTCAAAGCCGCAGTTTGGGGGTGTGCATGTTTGGTTTTAAACCAAACGGCAAAGGAGAGCCTCTACTCTTGACGAGGCCGTTTGCAGGTTATGTCGGATTGTTTGTGTCAAAAGTGGAAACACGAGTAATCTAAAACATCCTACTGTTTTTCTGAGTTTATATCGGCAATGGATACTACTACTTTCTGATCCATCATGTGAGTCTGCTCTGCTGTAAGTCATTTGCACTGGCATTGAAATCTACATTCAAAGTTTAATTCCTTACGTTTTGGAATTGTAGGCTTCGATGTGTTTCCCCATGACTACTAATTACCCAGTGTCGTTTTCTCTCTTCAATTTCACTCACTTCCATGCTGTGCATTTCGCATAGGCCAGTGGTATACACAGACAATCTCTGTTAGTTGTTTTTTCACATTTCCATGCAGCCCATCATAGTACTCGATATTAATACTTTTATAAATATTTTTCTCACTTTTTTTAAAGAACTGCACATTTGGTGACACTTGCAAATTGAGCCCGGTATATCGAGTGCACGCATGACACGCCGGGGTAGGTTACTGGGCGGTCAGTAGAACGAGCGCACCCAGATTGAAAGACCAGCCCTCAACCGAGTGTAGGCTACTGCTACGCGTAGATTATAATGGTCAATCGTGAGAATGGATCTTGTCTCTAAACCAAAGTCAAATCCGCAATTTGGGTGCATTTTGGTTTAAGCCAAACGGAAAGGAGAGCCTCAGAATATTGATGAGGCGGTTTGTCGGTTATGCCGGAGGATTGTTTTTGTCAAAGGAGGAAACACGAGTAATCTAAGACATCACCTGCGACTACGACACCCAGATATATTTTCTGAGTTTATATCGGCAACGTCTGGGCATGGGTACTATTTTTGAGCCATCAGGTGAGTCTACATTCAAACGTTTTTTAGAATTGTGCCTATGCTTTTTTTAGACATATTATAGTCGATTTTTTTTCTCTCTTTCACTCGCTGTCATGCATGATGTGCATTATAAACTCAATCACTTGAAGATGATTTGCTAACAGCAGCCAACAGCCTGATAATGATTTGGCAACCAGCGATCAGTCAAACTCTGTCCTCGATGAGAAAGAAGTATCGGATATCGCCATTAAGGGTCACTGATATCGTAACATTAATTGTTGTTCGTCGGATATGTTGCTGAATTTGTTGGCAATTAAGTAAAATATCCAGACGCGGTGTATTCTGTAAACATTCAATTTGTAACTATTGTGTGTAAATGATAACCGTTTAGAATTTCATAATCGGGAGGCTAATCTTTAGGCTATATCGAGGTATTCCAGGTAAACTATTTAACTGTGCTAACTAGCACATTTGAGCCATTGAATGATGGATCTAGTCTCAGAAACGAGCTACATCCACAGTCTGGGTTCAATTTTGGTGTTAAACCAAATGATAGGGGAGCCTGAAAATAAGAGGAGAGCTATTTGTCGGTTGTGCCGAAGGATAGTTTCCGTGCAAAACTTGGGAGCCGACCCCTGAGATCACATTTAAGGGTTCACCACCCTGATGTGTTTTATCAACTCATGTATGGTGATGGTGGTGTTGGAGCCTCCATGCGTCAATCATCAAGGTGTGTTAATAAGCAAGTTATTTGCACCGTGTGTGTGTTGGAGATTGACAAGGACCTCACCATACGATATTATCACTATAATAGGTGCAATACGATATGTATTGCGTTCAATGTCCAAAACTATTGCTCACTGTCTGCTGCAGGGGCAAGAGAGAGCCATGAACATGAGTTTTAGATCAGTCATGGAAAGTCCTGAAATAAATAAGCGCTGATTGTTGTTTTTGCTCATCATTTTTTTTAAACATGGAGAACAACAGCTATGAAGAAATAATACTGGAGTTTTGGTGCAGGTACAACTGCTAGCGCAAAATATTGCGATAATTGTTTAAAATAATATATTGCGATATATTGTCAAATAATATTCTATGTAACTGTATATATTTCCCCCCCCAATAGTGTGTGTGTAGAGAGAGGGACTGCAGTCTGCTTGCTCATATTCTATTTCTGGGGAAGAGAACAGAGGTGTCTGCCTGCTGCAGGCTAATTCCGGTGTGCATTTTCCTCCATCAAGTCCAGACAGCTTCTACTAATTCCCTTCCACCTCTACCTACATACCCAGTTCAGAGCAGAGTCACCACTACACAACGACAACGGCTCCCAGGCAACTTCGGCAGTGGCCATGGTACTTCCCGGCGGTGGCCATGGTAATGAACAGACCCGTTCACTTCATCCCAGACACGGTGGTCTGCGGTGAAGCATGGTTTGGAGGGCGGTGACCCCCGTGCGGTGGGTTCCATCCCCCGTGCCGTGCTCAGCCTGCGGAGGTGGGGAGTGGCTGTGCCTGGGGGGTCAGCGGAGGAGGAAGAGGCGGGGGTGTTTGCCAAGACCCTGTCACTGCATCAGGGGTGGACGTTTGGACCTTGTAGAGGGAGTTGACCGGCGGCCTCTGAGTTGCTCAATACGCCTGGGCTGTGAGTATGGAACCGATAGATATTAGCTCGGGCTGTGGAGTATGAATACGATGTATTAGCCTGGGCTGTGAGTATGAAATGGATAGATTATTAGCCGCTGGCTGTGAGTATGAACCGATAGATATTAGCCTGGGCTGTGAGTATGACGGATAGATATTAGCCTGGCTGTGAGTATGAATGGATAGATATTAGCCTGGGCTGTGAGTATGAACCGATAGATATTAGCTCTGGGCTGTGAAGTATGACACGGATAGTATTAGCCTGATACCACCTTATCCTGACTAAATCCACTGTGTGTAGAAATAGAGTAAGCGGTTGTAACTGAATATTGTAGTGACCCTGGTTTAATAAAGCGCGGAATATATCGAACTCTGCCACTTCAGCATGCTTTTGGGGTGCACAGTCGATGGTGCGCTGGGCTTCTGGCCAGCAGGTTGACGGTTCGAGCCATACTCTGCCAGTTTCATTACAACATGGAAGCTGTGTAACAGATATGTTCAGGGCCTTCAGAAAGTATTCATACCCCTGCTTGATATTCCTCATTTTGTTGTTATATAACGCCTCACAATCAAATACAATACCCCATAATGAACGAAGTGAAAACATGTTTTTAGAATATTTTAGCAATGTAATTGAAATGAAATACAAGAAATATTCACACCACTTTGAGTAGATAGTAATTTGGCCAGCGATTACAGCTATAAGTCTTTCTGGGTAAGTCTCCTAAAAAGCTTTCCACACATGATGGTGCAAATGCATCAAGAAGCCCAAGCGGTATTGTAATTTTGCGTAGCATTACTTTATTTGAATTTCAAAAATGTTGCTTTACGCGAAATAGCAATCGGTCTAGGTGAAATTTGTTTGCTTGATTATATATATGTCATCTCAACATGTCTCGAATGTTTGGATAAGCTTTTTTAATTGGTGTTTCTCGCATTCTGCTAGATGAACGAATAATATACTAGCACTCAACGGTCTCACCCTATACCTTAACTTTTTACAGTTCTTAATTGGAGAGCTGCCACAGTATACCTATAAAATATTGAAATCTAGAACGCTCACAGTAGTTACGGTGAAGCGTGTTAGTGGGCTGTGCACGTAGCTGTAACGGGATGAAGTACATTCGAAATAGTAA
>NW_019944405.1:91613-103640 GCF_002910315.2 Salvelinus sp. IW2-2015 | reverse complement strand
TGACGCTGGTGATTGTAATAATAATAATTAAAAGGTGTAATAATGGTCTGTATTAATAAATAGACCTGTCTGTATTATAATAGAACTTGGTATGTAAATAATTGACTGAATCTTAACACGCCTGGGCTAATATAATAGACCCTGGCCTGAAATAATGAGACTAAGCCTGTAACCCTACTTCTCGAACTGCCTGGCACTAGTATAAGACCTGTCTTGTATTATAATACGCACCTGCGGTCTGTATAATTTAACATACCTGTCTGATTATGCAATGTCTAAGTAGAAATTCTGATTAGTAATGACCTGATCTGTAAGACCCTGGTGATATTAAAACGTACCTGGCCTGTATTGATTAAGACACCTGGGCCTATATAATATTACCTGGCCTGTACATTACTAGGCATGCTCTGTAACTATAATAACTGGCGTGTATTATACTATGACCTGGCTGTAGACCTGCCGTTTATAATAGACATGCCTGTATTATAAATTATTACCTGG
Source organism: Salvelinus sp. IW2-2015 (assembly GCF_002910315.2). Classification (NCBI taxonomy): domain Eukaryota; kingdom Metazoa; phylum Chordata; class Actinopteri; order Salmoniformes; family Salmonidae; genus Salvelinus; species Salvelinus sp. IW2-2015. The sequence goes on along the minus strand of NW_019944405.1, from coordinate 103,139 downwards.
CCTATATATATTAATAGACATGGCCTGTATTAACAATAACGCTGTGTTATATATAACTAACCTGGCCTGTAGACCTGCGCCTGTTTTAATAGAATGTAAGTAAGTATCTATCGGCCGTTAAGCCTTGGCCTGTATCCTTTATAATGACCTGGCCTGTATATAATAACATGGCCTTTTTATTAAACCTATGTAATATAGAACTGGCCTATGCGACCTGGCCTGTTAAAATTAGACCTGGCCTGTATAATAATAGACTGTCTGTATATAAAAATGTTGTTATAATGAGACCTGGTCTTATTAATAACAGGTATGTAATATAATAGACTTGATCTGTGACCTGGCCTGTTTATAATAGACCTGTCCCTGATAATTAAAACCTGACCTGTAGACCTTACATACCTAAGGAACATTTTGACATTTGCCGTATGTTAGTGAGAAACACCAATTGCAAATGTACGGTCCCTACTAGACGTCCCCAACGTTGTAGGAATTAGCGGACGGTGCCAATCTTTCAGGAAGTCATCGAACGAAGTCTCTTCGGACATCGGTTTCCGTTTAAAAAAATTGTCAAAACTGTCCCGGTATATCCCACCAGATGGTGAATGTGAATCATTCTGCAAATGTACAAAACATCACCAATCACGACGTGGTTTTCTCCAAACGGAAAAGATTTTCAAAGATGAAACTTGGTGAGCATAGGTTGGCATAATGGGCAGTTGGCCGAACAAGATGGCATTGAGGCCATTTTTCTGGGATTAAAGGTCAAAATCAAAAATAGAGCGCTAATTTGACCACTTCATGTCAAAGTACATAGTACAAAACCTACGGTGTCAGGAAAAAAAGAACCAGCCATTTATTCGATCGTAATTTAACTTCTTGCAACTATAGGGGTGCTGTTCCGCATAGCATATTTGGGTCTCCAAATTAAACTGCCTCCTGCTAAATTCTTGATCGTACAATATGCATATTATTTATTATGGATAGAAAACACCTTCTAGTTTCTATAGAAGTTGGGAATTTTGTCTCTGAGTGGTACAGAACTATATCTACAGCACTTTTCATGACAGGGTTCAGATTTCAGAAATTTTTACCCCTGATCTGGAGTCTGTTTTTAAGGCGACAGTGAATGCTATGAAGAAAACACACTGCCTACGTCTTCCTCTGGTGTCTGTACGTCATCACGTTTTGAATGGAGTCTATTGCACAATCCCAGCCATTATATCCCACAAAATGTATAGGGACCGCCTTTCTCGTCGTGCGCCTGAAGCGTGAAGGCCATCGACTTGCCTCATTCCAAATCGTTGTCTAACCAGCAATTATTCTCCGGTCATGTTTTCAGTCTATAGTGTTAAAAACATCATAATGTAGTTAATGTGAACCGTTTTATAGCAATTTATATCCGTTTAGTGCGATTCTGAGAATTCTTTGTCTTGCACTTTTAGCTTTGGAAACGTTTCGGGTGTCGGTCTGTTGGTGGTGACATTTCGAAGGACAGAGGACATCTATCGACCAAAAGACGTTTATAACATAGAAAGGATACATTGCCCAAGAATCTGATGGAAGAACAGCTCAAAGTAAGCAATATTTATATGATAAATTGTTGTTCTGTCGAAATATTTAAACGCATATTTCGCCATTTTGTTTGGTATAGCTTCACTTGGCGAACCCTGTATTGAAAAGTAAGGATAATTTTAAATGTAAATCAGCGGTTGCATTAAGAACTAATTTGTCTTTCGATTCCTGTCTACCCTGTATTTTTTAGTCAAGTATATGATTAGCTTTCAATTAAACTAGATCACTCTGATAGATGACGTCAGACATATTGAGGGTGAGTTCCTAGTATTTTTATTGTGTAACCACGTTTTGTATGGCTAAATATGCACCTTTCGAACAAACTGTATATGTATGTTGTAAAATGAGTTACAGGAGATCATCGGAAGAATTCTGAGAAGGTTAGTGAAAAAATTAATATTTTGGCGGTGATTACGTTATTAGCGCTCTTTGGCTGGAATCGATGCTCTGGTAACGTTTGCACATGTGGTATGCTAACTTATCGATTTTATTGTGTTTTCGCTGAAAAACGCTTAGAAAATCTGAAATATGGTCTAAATCACAAGAACTGGGTCTTTCCATTGGCTATGCTTTGTCTATTTTTATGAAATGTTTTATGATGAGTAAATTGGTCATACACGTTGCTCTATCTAGTAATCTTAGTCGATTTGTGATGGTTGGTTGCAATTGTAAACTGTGATTCTACCTGAAATATGCACTTTTTTTAACAAAAACTATCCTATACCATGAATATGTTATCAGACTGTCATCTTGATTTTTTTTTATAGGTTATTGGCTATCAATATCTTAGTTGAGCCGAATTGGTGATAGCACCTGAAGGAGTAAGAAAACTGATGGAGTTAGAATAGTGGTGTATTTTGCTAACGTGTTAGCTAATAGATTTACATATTTGTCTTCCCTGTAAAACATTTTAAAAATCTGAAATGGTGGCTTTATTCACAAGATCTGTATCTTTCATCTGGTGTCTTGGACTTGTGATTTAATGATATTTAGATGCTACTATCTACTTGTGAAGCTATGCTAGCTATGCTAATCAGTGTGTGGGGGGGTGGGGGGTGCTCCCGGACCCGGGGTAGAGGCTCGTTAGAGGTTAAGAGAAATTGTACATTGTACAACTGGTGATGTTCAAAAAAAGGTGGTATTTTTTCAAAAAAGTTACAGATCCAGTTGCAGCGTGTTCAGACAAATCTTTTCTAAGGTTTCGGAGCTCTATGTGATTTCTGTGATTTTCTGTGATTTTCTGAACTTACACACAATCACAGTCAATGGGGAGTGACACAGTGTGGGGCTTACAGACACATAGAGCCTGCAATAGTTACCTTCGTTCAAACTATCAAAGAACCGTCAGACCTAGAGCTCTGAAACTTTAGAAACCTGTTATAGAGCTCAGGTCGATAGTGCGTGGTGAGTTATGTGGCTCTAGATGGTTCTCAGACCGAGAAACAGCCTCGTACATTTGCAATAACTTCAATTCAGTTTGACCGTCTCGAAAATGACGACATTTAGAAAAGTCCCAGAGTCGCAAGACTAGAAGCATTGAAACCGCCTTGGCCCATAAAGACGGACCCTAACGTTTCTGTCCGATAGCTCATTCAAGGACCCCGTAGCAACGCCTGGAAAATTTGCATTTTCAGCACCAATTAAGGTCGCTGCTCGGGCTCAGAATGACCTATCGAGCCGAAACTCGGGATTCGGGTCGCCTCAGCTGGGCCTACACATAATGTCAGAACTGGATCCGCAGCTAGAACGTAACTACGTGTTTTATGTTTTTATTATAGTTTAAACAGAAGGCGCTGTGAATTTTGGGCCTGCTCTGAAATATGTGATAGTTGGCTTCTAACCGAGTTGGACAACATGGGTTTGGTGTCAGTTTGTATCAGTTTGGTGTCAGAATGATATCTTATTGACTGATGGACGCTGACTTGCTGGCTGACTTTTGTACATTTGCAATATGTTTAAACAGTGAAAAACCATCACCAAATGGACATGATGAAATCAAAACAACGAACACAACGAACAAAACGAGGAACCACTATCACTGCCCGGCCATCCCGAGTTCATTGGGCCAGTCAATTTCGCATTTCTGCAGTATTTTTGAGCATGTCAAATTCGTGATGGTATATACCCATTGAAACATATTGCAAATGGACAGCCGTGTGCGCCTGGTTTTCGGAACGGGTTAATCCCAGAAAATGGGCCTTAACTCAAAACGAGTTGAGGTCTCCACGCCATCTTGTTTCATTTTGCCAAACCTGTGCTCACCGAGTTTCGTATTCAAAGTCTTTTCCATTTAGGAGAAATGGCCATGTCATTATTGGTGATGGTTTGTATATTTGCAATAAGAAGCCATTCGCCATCTGGTTAAATTTACCGGGACAGTGGGAAAATTACCAAAATGTATACATTTTATATAACGGAAACCAAATGTCCGAGAGACGATTATTTGATGACTTCCCGGAAGATCTGGCCCTGGGGCACGGCCCGAGGCCGTCGGCGAATTTTAAAAACATTTGTGGACGTCTAGTAAGGGACCGTACATTTCCAATATGTAGATCCTCATCAATCATACAGAAAATGCTATTTGCGTCTGTCACGTTCTGACCATAGTTCTTTTGTGTTTTCTGTGTTTTAGTGTGGTCAGGGCGTGATTTGGGTGGGTTATCTATGTGTTGTGTTTCTATGTTGGGTTTGTTGTTTTGCCTGATATGGTTCTCAATCAGAGGCAGGTGTTTGGCATTGTCTCTGATTGGGAACCATATTTAGGTAGCCTGTTTTGTGTTGGGGTTTTGTGGGTGGTTGTTTTCTGTCTTTGTGTCTCTGCACCAGATAGGACTGTTTCGGTTTTCACGTTTTGTTGTTTTATGTATTTTGTAGTGTTCAAGTTTATGGTCTTCATTAAACATGATGAACATTGGCTACGCTGCGCTTTGGTCCTCTCCCTCGTCCACAGAAGAAAACCGTTACAGCGTCCCTAATGTAGGTGAGTTGATGTTGCTCTTATATCCAATAGTTCCTCCCGGCTGTATGTAATAAAACTTAAGATTTCCTGGGGTAACAATGTAAGAAATAATACATAAAAAAACAAAATTCTGCATAGTTTCCTAGGAAGGCGAAGCGTGGCGGCCATCTCTGTCGGTGCAGGAAGTCCATGTAAATTTCCAACATTTACTGTGTGGTGATATCATTGAAGATGTTATGACAGAAACATTGTAACTTTAAGAGCATTCACAATGTATATATCAGATTTACATCTACATGTTGCGGAACTTATATGATTAAATACAAAACTATTTATGAGAAGATGAAATGTGATTTTATCCTCCTAAATGAGAATTGTCTTTCATGTAAAGTTTTACCCAGTCAGTAGCCACGCCCACGTGAGCACAGACATTGAGACAAAAGGGATGGAACCGCCCTCCAAGGCGAGTGCTTATAAAGGACTCCTGACAAAATGTACAGGGACGGGAGTTCCCACATTGAAATGGCTGGAACTTTCAACAGAGAAAAAGTACTACTTGATGCGAAAGAGACCCACGGTAAGCCGGACGTCTCAAATGGTTAAGAAATCTACAAACTAGAGTCACGATAACGCCGGGACAGGGTCTCCCTGTTGAAATGGATAAACTCTGAAACTATCGATCACTACCGAAGAAGTAAAATTGAATTAAACCATAACTTTATCAGTCTGCAGCTGAAAATATGCGTAAGTCTAGAACAAGAATACCGACAACGGCGAAAACATCTATTCTAACAGAAAGTCCTAAGAACATTTCCGAATGGTACTCTGAAGTATTCATTTAACCTTTTCTCAATAGGGGGTGCTGTTTACACTATGTAGATTTTTCGTTCCCAGATTAAACTGCCTCGTACTCAATTCTTGCTCGTACAATATGCATATTATTATTACTATTGGATAGAAAACACTCTCTAGTTTCTAAAACCGTTTGAATTATTTCTYTGAGTGAAACAGAACTMATTCTGCAGCCCACTCCCTGACCGGAAGTGAGATTTCTGAAATTGAGGTCTCTGTTCCAKGGTCGGTTTATAAATTCCCTTAYAAGSTATGGGGCTACATGCACTGCATACGCCTTCCCCTAGATGTCAGTAAGCGGTGAGACTTTGAATGGAGCGGATAGCACCATCTGGGGGAGTATAAAACGTCTTGGAACGGAAGTACCGGCCTTTTCGACCAGGCGCCTGACGCARGAAGGACACAGGCATGGCTTCTTCAAAAGCTTTCGGTTTAGCAGTTCTATATCTCCGGCTCTGATTTAATTTGTTTTTTGTCTTAAAAACTTCATAAGGTAGTTAATTTAAACCGACTTATAGCAGTTTATAGCAGTTTATTGCGATTTTCTGGAGTTTCTTTGTSACGCGYTATCACGAGTTGGGCACCTCTTCGGTACATCGGCGTTAGCAGCTAATTTCTACAGGAGTAGAGGACATCTTTCAACCAAAAGACGATTGTTCTGGACAAAGGACCACTTGCCCAAGATTCTGATGGAAGATCATCCAAAAGTAAGAGCTATTTATGATGTTAATTCGTATATCTGTGGAAAGATGTAGAATTATTAGTCTGCCATTGATTTAGGCATGGTCTCACTGTAACGCACGCTGAATGTCGAGTAACGTTAATTTTAAAAATCTAACACAGCGGTTGCATTAAGAACTAATGTGTCTTTCATTTGCTGTCCAACCTGTATTTTTTAGTCAAGTTTACGATTAGTTATCGATTAGATTAGGTGCCTCTCCAAGATGGCGCAGGCCAGATTGCCTGAAATGTTGCTACTACTCACATTGTATAACCACGATTTGTGCTGCTAAATATGCACATTTTCGAACAAAACCTATATGCATTGTGTAATATGATGTTACAGGACTGTCATCTGATGAAGTATATCAAGGTTAGTCAAAAATTATATATATTTTGCTGGATTGTTACGATCGCTAACCTTTGCTGCTGGTAAATTGCTTTTGTTTCTGGCTATTGTGGTAAGCTAATATAATGCTATATTGTGTTTTCGCTGTAAAACACTTAAAAAATCTGAAATTGGCTGGATTCACAAGATGTTGGGCTTTCATTTGCTGTACGCTGTGTATTTTTCAGAAATGTTTTAAGATGAGTAATTAGTTATTTGACGTTGGTCTCTGTAATTATTCTGGCAGCTTCGGCACTATTTCAGATTGCAGCTGCAATGTAGAACTGTGATTTATACCTGAAATATGCACATTTTTCTAAAAAAACATATGCTATACAATAAATATGTTATCAGACTGTCATCTGATGAAGTTGTTTCTTGGTTAGTGGCTATATATATCTTTATTTGGTCGAAATTGTGATAGCTACCCATGCAGGAAAAAAATGGTGGAAAAAGAAAGTTGTGTCTTTTGCTATCGTGGTTAGCTAATAGATTTACATATTGTGTCTTCCCTGTAAAACATTTTAAAAATCAGAAATGATGGCTGGATTCACAAGATGTGTATCTTTCATCTGGTGTCTTGGACTTGTGATTTAATGATATTTAGATGCTAGTATTTACTTGTGACGCTATGCTAGGCTATGCTAGTCAGCTTTTTTACTGTGGGGGGGTGCTCCCGGATCCGGGATGCTGTGCAAGTAGAAGATAACAATCTACAACAGACTTTGATCTCTGGCGGACAAACCAGAGGTTCTGTCGACTGACTATCCAGCAGATAGACCGGTGATCACAGAGAGGCACAACTAAGGCATACACTCATAAATATGTAAATTTAATTTCTAAAATCCAAATGATCAGTTGTTGGGGTGCTAAATGTCCATATTTACGATGACGTATTCAACTGTTTGTATGTAGTGAATCCAATCTGAGTTTCCCACTCTTGAACAGTCCCCACCCCTTTCCTTTGTCTACCAAGCCATCATATCGGCTTAGCCCACTAGGGACTCTTCCATCATGTCAGTAACCAATGTATGACCTATTGTGTGTGTGTTTATGTAATTCTGTGATTGATGAGTTAGTTAGTAAATAATAATTAAGCCAATTTGTATATCGCTGATTCATGATCTATGTTAGGGTTCGTGCAGATATCAAAGGGTTTGTGACATTCAGGAATGAGACTGATGAGGTAATAATACATTAAAAAGTGACTGTAATCGATAAGATATGAAAATATCGGAAGAGTTAATTTCGGGAAATAAATACTCTTTAAACATTTTCCCGTTATGCCCCGACTCCCTAGTTAATTAAAGTTACATGATTAATTTAATCGCGTAATTAAATGACACACAGAGAATTGATTTGATAATACACAGTCTTCACATTTAATGATAGTCAACGCTACGACACTACCTATCTCTCTTTCTTCTGAGGAACTGGCAGGTCTTTATTCTTCATGTTTCATGTTTCAACTGTTTCAGAAGTTCTTCCGTTGAGGAGGAGTATTCAATCAAACTGTAAGATTGATCAAACTGTTTTATATACATTTACATTTAAGTCATTTAGCAGACGCTCTTATCCAGAGCGACTTATTTTATCAGGGGGATTCACGTCATGTGTCTGTTATTATACAATACCACAACATGTGATTATATATTTTGTTGTGTGTGTGTGTTGTGATTGATTGATTGATTGATTGATTGACGCACCCACTACACCACAACTAATAGGAAAGAACTTGTATCAATAGGTTTTATTCAACACAGGTATTTCAGAAGGTTTTAACATACAGTATATGTAGTTCAAAGCCTACAAGAAAAGTTATTTAAATATTTATATATATCTATACAAATGTTTATGAAGGGACGAAGAGCTTGTGTCGTAAACATAGTTCTGGGGAGTGTACAAAGATCGACATGCACAACAAACTGTTTCTATGGCAACTGAATATTCATCTTTACAAAATGGGCTAGTCTCAGAAATCTGGACTCACACACACACACACACAGGCAAGCAACAGGCACACACAGGCGCACACACAGGCGCACGCACAAAAAACAATAAAACACACTCTCACCAAACATAGTGACCCCAGTTCTCACACTCTCACCAACATAGATAACCCCAGTCTCACACTCTCACCAATATAGTAACCCAATCTCACACTCTCTCCAACATAGTAACCCCAGTCTAACACTCTCTCCAACATAGTAACCCCAGTCTCACACTCTCACCAACATAGTAACCCAAACCCCAGCAACACTCCCAACTAGAACCCAGTCTAACACTCTCTCCCAACATAGTAACCCCAGTCTCACACTTCTCCAACATAGTAACCCCAGTCTCACACTCTCACACACATAGTAACCCCAGTCTCACACCCTCACCAATTATAGTAAACCCCAGTTCTCACCACTCTCTCCAACATAGTGACCTCAGTCTCACACATCTCACCAACATAGTAAACCCAGACCCCAGTCTCACACTCTCACCAACATAGTAACCCCAGTCTCACACTCTCACCAAACATAGTAACCCCAGTCTCACACTCTCACACAACTAAGTAACCCCAGTCTCACACTCTCACCAACATAGTAACCCCAGTCTCACACTCTCACCAACATAGTAACCCCAGTCTCACACTCTCACCAACATAGTAACCCCAGTCTCACACTCTCACAAATAGTAACCCAGTCTCACACTCTCACCAATAAGTAACCCCAGTCTCCACACTCTCACCAATATAGTAACCCCAGTCTAACACTCTCTCCAACATAGTAACCCCAGACCCCAGTCTCACCAACATAGTAACCCCAGACCCCAGTCTCACACTCTCACCAACATAGTAAACCCCAGTCTCACACTCTGACCAACATTAGGAACCCCAGTCTCACACTCTCACCAACATAGTAACCCCAACCCCAGTCTAACACTCTCACCAACATAGTAACCTCAGTCTCACCTCTCACAATATAGTAACCCCAGTCTAACTCTCTGACCAACATAGTAACCCCAGTCCTAAACTCTCTCCACCAACATAGTAACCCCAGACCCAGTCTAACACTCTCACCAACATAGTAACCCCAGTCTCAACTCTCTCACCAACATAGTAACCCAGTTCTAACACTCTCACCAACATAGTAACCCCAGTCTCACACTCTCCCAATATAGTAACCCCAGTCTAACACTCTCACCAACATAGTAACCCCAGTCTCACACTCTCACCAATATAGTAACCCCAGACCCAGTCTAACACTCTCTCCAACATAGTAACCCCAGCTAACATCTCACCAAATATACACCCAGTTCACCACTCTCACCATATAGTAACCCCAGACCCCAGTCTAACACTCTCTCCAACATAGTAACCCCAGTCTCACCAACATAGTAACCCCAGTCTCACCAACATAGTAACCCCAGTCTAACACACTCACCAACATAGTAACCCCAGACCCCAGTCTCTCAGTTCTAAAATGGTAAACACTTATTAATTGCACTGTTCAGGTGGACGCTGAAGGGGGAACAGTGTGCTCCTCTCCCGTTGGCTCCCAGATGGCGGTGACCAGAAGTCCATGTCTCTACTTCCTGTTGATCAGAATTAATAAACATAGCTGTCTCCATAGCTCCTCCTCCCAAGGCACAGGGAAGGGGTTACTCTGTCTTTTCAGCTTTCTCCTCTTTATTGAGCGGTTCGCTGTTTTTCCGGGCGGTTCCGGTCTTTTCCGTCTCCTGACCTGAGGTTTTCCCATGGTTCCCAGTGGCAGATTGTTTGTCCAGGAAGTTGAGCATCTCACTGAGAACGGTCTGGAAGGTGCTAAGTGCTGCACACACCGCCGGAGTCCCAAACCCATGGGTGATCAGACTGGAGAATACACACACATATAAATACACAATATATAACCCTAAACACAGACATAAGTAGTGTAGCTGGTTGAAAGCGCCGAGCTGTCTGTTTAAACAACTAGCACACAGCTCAGACACCCATCCATACCCCACAAGACATGCCACCAGTGGTCTCTTCACAGTCCCCAAGTCCAGAACAGACTATGGGAGGCGCACAGTACTACATAGAGCCATGACTACATGGAACTCTATTCCACATCAGGTAACTGATGCAGCAGGAGAATCAGATTTAAAAAACAGGTAAAAATACACCTTATGGAACAGCAGGGACTGTGAAGAGACACAAACATAGGCACAGACACATGCATACACACGATAACATACGCACTATACACACAAGTACACATGGATTTTGCGTTGTAGATATGTGGTAGTAGAGTAGGGGCCTGTGGGCACTCACTTAATATGTTGTAAAATATGTTATGAACGTATTGTTGTGTTTTTTAAATTTTATAACTGTCTTAATTTTGCCGGACCCCAGGAAGAGTAGCTGCTGCCTTGGTAGCAGCTAATGGGGATCCATAATAAACCCCAGGAAGACTAGCCGCTGCCTTGGCAGGAACTAATGGTACCAGTACTGAGACCATGTGCAGGGGAATGAGGTAATAACTTGGCTATATACACATGGTACCAGTACAACATGGTCTCAGTACTGGTACCATGTGTATATAGCCCAAGTTATTACCTCATTCCCCTGCACATGGACTCGGTACTGGTACCATGTGTATATATCCAAGTTATTACCTCATTCCCCTGCACATGGTCTCAGTACTGGTACCATGTGTATATAGCCAAGTTATTACCTCATTCCCCTGCACATGGACTCGTACTGGTACCATGTGTATATATCCAAGTTATTACCTCATTCCCCTGCACATGGACTCGGTACTGGTACCATGTGTATATAGCCAAGTTATTACCTCATTCCCCTGCACATGGACTCGGTACTGGTACCATGTGTATATAGCCAAGTTATTACCTCATTCCCCTGCACATGGTCTCAGTACTGGTACATTAGTTCCTGCCAAGGCAGCGGCTAGTCTTCCTGGGGTTTATTATGGATCCCCATTAGCTGCTACCAAGGCAGCAGCTACTCTTCCTGGGGTCCGGCAAAATTAAGACAGTTATAAAATTT
>NW_019944405.1:82364-89283 GCF_002910315.2 Salvelinus sp. IW2-2015 | reverse complement strand
AATCTACACCTAGTAAACTCATCCCTTATCAATCTACACCAAAATAAAACTCATCCTCTCTATCAACTCTACACTCTAACTTAAAACTAATTCCCTCTATCAATCTACACCTAATAAAACTCATCCCTCTATCAATCATACACCAAATAAAACTCATCCCTCTATCAATCTACACCTATAATAACTCATCCCTCTATCCAAATCTACACCTAATATAACTCATCCCTCTATTCAATCTACACCTAATAAAACTCATCCCTCTCATCTACACCTAATAAAACTCATCCCTCTATCAATCTACACCTCCTTAAAACTCATCCTCTATCAATCTACACCTAAAAAACTCATCCCTCTATCAATCTACACCTAATAAAACTCATCCTCTATCATCTACCTATAAAACTATCCCTCTATCAATCTACACCTACATAAATATCCCTCTATCAATCTAACACCTCCTAGTAAAAACTCATCCCTCTATCAATCTACACCTAATATAACTCATCTCCCTCTATTAATCTACAACCTAATAAACTCATCCCTCTATCAATTCTACACTAATATAACTCATCCCTCTATTTAATCTACACCTAATAAAACTCATCCCTCTATTAATCTTACACCTCCTAGTAAACTCATCCTCTATCACAATCTACACCTAATAAAACTCATCCCTCTATTAATCTACACCTCCTAGTAAAACTCATGACTCTTACTAATAAATGATTTGTGTGTGTGCTGTGTGTGTTTGTAGGTGAGGCGCTCCACCTGGCTAGAGACTTTGGTTATACGTGTGAGACAGAGTTTCCTACAAGGCAGTAGGAGAACACCTAGCCAGTCAACACAACGAACCCAAGGAGACCAACGCACGCAAGAAGATGGTGCTAGCCACAAAGTAAGACACACACACACACACACACACACACACACACACACACACACCACACACACACACACACACCACCACACACACACACACACAAACACAACACACACACACACACACACACAACCACACACACACACACAACACACACACACACACAGAGCCTTATTTACTCTAATATATAGATTTTTTTCACTCTTTATTGATGCACACTGCAGACAAACACCGGAAGAAGAATCGTCACTGAATTACCACACGTGAATTATTGTAATGTTTGTTTTATGTGTCGATTATTCCGAATGGACTGGTTGCCGATTGACAATTTGACATGAAAATACAATTTCTTCATTGATTCATTCTGGAAAAAGAAAAAAAAATCACACACACACACACACACACACACACACACACACACACACACACACACAACAACACACACACCACACACACACACACACACCACACACACACACACCACACACACCAACACACACACACACACACACACACTGAACCCTTACCCTAAATGCCATGTGACATTTAGACAGATCTGTAAAGAGTTCCAGGACCTGTTGAGTCAGGACCGTTCTCTCTTGGCTCCTCCAGACCACACCTATACTGGACCTGGATATACAGAGACACCTCACACACTTCAGGTAAACGCACGCACCTGCACACACACACACACACACACACAACATCACACAACACACGACACACACACACACACACACACACCACACACACACACACACACCACACACACACACACACACACACACACACACACACACACACACAACACACACACAGCACACAATGTAATATTGCATAGTCCTAAAATAGTCAAAGCCCTCTGCTACCCAAGGGTTAGGGGTTAGGGGTTATCTTTCTACCCCCAATTCATAGACTGTTCTCTTTGCTACCCAAGTCACAGACTGTTCTCTCTGCTACCCCCACAGGTCACAGACTGTTCTCTCTGCTACCCAAGTCACAGACTGTTCTCTCTGCTACCCCCAAGTCACAGACCTGTTCTCTCTGCTATCCAAGTGCACAGACTTTTCTCTATGCTATCCAAGTCACAGACTGTTCTCGTATGCTGCCAAGTCACAGACTGTCTCTATGCTGCCCAAGTCACAGACTGTTCTCTATGCTGCCAAGTCACATACTGTTCTCTATGGCTGCCCAAGTCACAGACTGTTCTCTACTGCCCCAAGTCACAGACTGTTCTCTCGCTGCACCCAAGTCACAGACTTTCTCTCTCTGCCTATCCAAGTCACAGACTGTTCTCTCTGCCTACCCCAAGTCATAGACTGTTCTCTTGCTACACCCAAGTCACAGACTGTTCTCTATGCTTGCCCAAGTCACAGACTGTTCTCTCTGCTACCCAAGTCACAGACTGTTCTCTCTGCTACCCAAGTCACAGACTGTTCTCTCGCTACCCCAAGTGCACAGACTGTTCTCTCTGCTATCCCCAAGTCACAGACTGTTCTCTCTGCTACCCAAGTCACAGACTGTTTCTCTCTGCTACCCAAGTTCAGACTGTTCTCTCTGCTACCCAAGTCACAGACTGTTCTCTCTGCTACCCAAGTCACAGACTGGTTCTCTGCTGCTACCCAAGTCACAGACTGTCTCTCTGCTACCCCCAAGTTCACAGACTGTTCTCTCTGCTACCGCAAGTACAGACTGTTCTCTCTTCTACCCAAGTCACAGACTGTTTCTCTGCTACCCCAATTCATAGACGGTCTCTCTGCACCCCAAGTCACAAGACTGTTCCTCTCTGCTACCCAAGTCACAGACTTTTCTCTCGCTACCCCAAGTCATAGACTGTTCTCTCTGCTACCCCAAGTCCACAGACTGTTCTCTCTTGCTACCCAAGTCACAGACTGTTCTCTCTGCTACCCCAAGTCACAGACTGTTCTCTCTGCTATCCCCAAGTCACAGACTGTTCTCTGCTACCAAGTCCGATGTTCTCTCTGCTACCCAAGATCACAGACTGTTCTCTCTGTACCCAAGTCACAGACTGTTCTCTCTGCTACCCAAGTCACAGACTGTTCTCTCTGCTACCCAAGTCACAGACGTTCTCTCTGCTACCCCCAAGTTACAGAGCCTGTTCTCTCTTGCTACCCAAGTTACAGACTGTTCTCTCTGCTACCCAAGTCATAGACTTTCTCTCTGCTACCCCCAAGTCACAAACTGTTCTCTATGCTACTGCACTGCAAGCGTACTGATGCACCAAGTCTGGAACCAACAGGACCCTGAACAGCTTCTACCCCATGCCATAATTCTGCTAATAAGTAAAATGGTTAACTAATAAGTTAGTAAAATAGTTAACTAAATAGTTAACTAAATTGCAAGTAAAATAGTTAGCTACCCTTACCATCTGCATTGGTCTTTTTGCACTAACCTTTTTAACTCATCATATACACTGCTACTACTGTTTATTATCTATCACTTTATTACTAGTTATATGTACATATCTACCTCAATTAACTCGTACCCCTGCACATGGACTCGGTACTGGTACCCTGTGTATATATCCAAGTTATTACCTCATTCCCCTGCACATGGACTCGGTACTGGTACCATGTGTATATAGCCAAGTTATTACCTCATTCCCCTGCACATGGTCTCAGTACTGGTACCATGTGTATATAGCCAAGTTATTACCTCATTCCCCTGCACATGGACTCGGTACTGGTACCATGTGTATATATCAAGTTATTACCTCATTCCCCTGCACATGGTCTCAGTACTGGTACCATGTGTATATAGCCAAGTTATTACCTCATTCCCCTGCACATGGACTCGTACTGGTACCATGTGTATATATCCAAGTTATTACCTCATTCCCCTGCACATGGACTCGGTACTGGTACCATGTGTATATAGCCAAGTTATTACCTCATTCCCCTGCACATGGACTCGGGCAGGGGAATGAGGTAATAACTTGGCTATATACACATGGTACCAGTACCGAGTCCATGTGCAGGGGAATGAGGTAATAACTTGGATATATACACAGGGTACCAGTACCGAGTCCATGTGCAGGGGTACGAGTTAATTGAGGTAGATATGTACATATAACTAGTAATAAAGTGATAGATAATAAACAGTAGTAGCAGTGTATATGATGAGTTAAAAAGGTTAGTGCAAAAAGAGCCAATGCAGATGGTAAGGGTAGCTAACTATTTTACTTGCAATTTAGTTAACTATTTAGTTAACTATTTTACTAACTATTTAGTTAACCATTTTACTATTTAGCAGAATTATGGCATGGGGGTAGAAGCTGTTCAGGGTCCTGTTGGTTCCAGACTTGGTGCATCAGTACCGCTTGCAGTGCAGTAGCATAGAGAACAGTTTGTGACTTGGGGGTAGCAGAGAGAACAGTCTATGACTTGGGGGTAGCAGAGAGAACAGTCTGTAACTTGGGTAGCAGAGAGAACAGTCTGTAACTTGGGGGTAGCAGAGAGAACAGTCTGTGACTTGGGTAGCAGAGAGAACAGTCTGTGACTTGGGTAGCAGAGAGAACAGTCTTCACCTTCTGGTGGAAGGTAGCGAAATAACTCCTCATCTATTACCTACACCTATTAAAACGCCCTCTGCTGTGGAAGGTAGGAATAACTCCTCCCTCTATTAACCATAACTATTAAAACTCACCTCTCCTGGTGGAAGGTAGGAAATAACTCCTCCCTCTATTAACCTACACCTATTAAAAGCACCTCTCTGTGAAGGTAGGAATAACTCCTCCCTCTATTAACCTACACCTATAAAACTCACCTCTCTGGTGGAGGTAGGATAACTCCTCCTCTATTCTACACACTATTAAAACCACCTCTCTGGTGGAAGGTAGGAATAACTCCTCCCTCTAATTACCTACACCTATTAAACTCACCTCTCTGGTGGAGGTAGGAAGTAACTCCTCCCTCTATTAAACCTACACCTATTAAAACTCACCTCTCTGGTGGAAGGTAGGAATACTCATCCCTCTATTAACCTACACTATTTAAAACTCACCTCTCTGGTGGAAGGTGGAATAACTCCTCCTCTATTAACCTACACCTATTAAAACTCACCTCTCTGGTGGAAGGTAGGAATAACTCCTCCCTCTATTAACCTACACCTATTAAAACTCACCTCTCTTGGTGAAGGTAGGAATAACTCCTCCCTCTATTAACCTACACCTATTAAAACTCACCTCTCCTGGGAAGGGTAGGAATACACTCCTCCTTCTATTAACTACTACACCTATTAAAACTCACCTCTCTGGTGGAGGTAGAATAACTCCTCCCTCTAATTAACCTACAACCTATTAAAACTCACCTCTCTGGTGGAAGGTAGGAATAACTCCTCCCTCTATTAACCTACACCTATTAAAAACTCACCTCTCTGGTGGAAGGTAGGAATAACTCCTCCCTCTATTAACCTACACCTATTAAAACTCACCTCTCTGGTGGAAGGTAGGAATAACTATCCCTCTATTAACTACACTATTAAACTCACCTCTCTGGTGAGTAGGAATAACTCCTCCCTCTATTAACCTACACCTATTAAAACTCACCTCTGGTGGAAGGTGGGAATAATCCTCCTCTATTAACTACACCTATTAAAACTCACCTCTCTGGTGAAGGTAGGAATAACTCCTCCTCTATTAACCTACACCTATTAAAACTCACCTCTCTGGTGGAGGTGGGAATAACTCCTCCCTCTATTAACCTACACCTATTAAAACTCACCTCTCTGGTGGAAGTGGGAATAACTCCTCCCTCTATTAACCTACCCTATTAAAACTCACCTCTCTGGTGGAAGGTAGGAATAACTCCTCCTATATTAACCTACACCTATTAAAACTCACCTCTCTGGTGGAAGGTAGGAATAACTCCTCCTCTATTAACCTACACCTATTAAAACTCACCTCTCTGGTGGAAGGTAGGAATAACTCCCCTCTATTAACCTACACCTATTAAAACTCACCTCTCTGGTGGAAGGTAGGAATAACTCCTCCTCTATTAACCTACACCTATTAAAACTCACCTCTCTGGTGGAAGGTAGGAATAACTCCTCCCTCTATTAACCTACACCTATAAAACTCACCTCTCTGGTGGAAGGTGGGAATAACTCTCCTCTATTAACCTACACCTATTAAAACTCACCTCTCTGGTGGAAGGTAGGAATAACTCCTCCCTCTATTAACCTACACCTATTAAAACTCACCTCTCTGGTGGAAGGTAGGAATAACTCCTCCCTCTATTAACCTACACCTATTAAAACTCACCTCTCTGGTGGAAGGTAGGATAATCCTCTTCATTAACTACACCTATTAAAACTCACCTCTCTGGTGGAAAGGTAAATAACTCCTCCCTCTATTAACCTACACCTATTAAAACTCACCTCTCTGGTGAAAGGTGGGAATAACTCCTCCCTCTATTAACCTACACCTATTAAAACTCACCTCTCTGGTGGAAGGTAGGAATAACTCCTCCCTCTATTAACCTACACCTATTAAAACTCACCTCTCTGGTGGAAGGTAGGAATAACTCCTCCCTCTATTAACCTACACCTATTTAAAACTCACCTCTCTGGTGGAAGGTAGGAATAACTCCTCCCTCTATTAACCTACACCTATTAAAACTCACTCTCTGGTGGAAGGTAGGAATAACTCCTCCCTCTATTAACCTACACCTATTAAAACTCACCTCTCTCTGGTGGAAGGTAGGATAACTCCTCCCTCTATTAACCTACACCTATTAAACTCACCTCTCTGGTGGAAGGTGGGAATAACTCCTCCCTCTATTAACCTACACCTATTAAAACTCACCTCTCTGGTGGAAGGTAGGAATAACTCCTCCCTCTATTAACCACACCTATTAAAACTCACCTCTTGGTGGAAGGTAGGAATAACTCCTCCCTCTATTAACCTACACCTATTAAAAATCCCTCTCTGGCGGAAGGTAGGGAATAACTCCTCCCTCTATTAACCTACACCTATTAAAACTCACCTCTCTGGTGGAAGTAGGAATAACTCCTCCCTCT
>NW_019944405.1:74504-80676 GCF_002910315.2 Salvelinus sp. IW2-2015 | reverse complement strand
GCTACCCAAGTCACAGACTGTTCTCTCTGCTACCCCAAGTCACAGACTGTTCTCTCTGCTATCCCCAAGTCACAGACTGATTCTTGCTCTGCTCCAAGTCACTGACGTTCTCTCTGCTACCCAAGTACAGACTGTTCTCTCTGCTACCCAAGTCACAGACTGTTCTCTCTGGCTACCCCAAGTCACAGACTGTTCTCTCTGCTACCCAAGTCACAGACTGTTCTCTCTGCTACCCCCAAGTACAGACTGTTCTCTCTGCTACCCAAGTACAGACTGTTCTCTCTTCTACCCAAGTCACAGACTGTTCTCTCTCTGCTACCCCAAGTCAAGACTGTTCTCTCTGCTACCCCAAGTCACGACTGTTTCTTCTCTGCTACCCAAGTCACAGACTGTTCTCTCTGCTACCCCAAGTCAAGACTGTTCTCTCTGCGACACCCAGTCAACAGACTGTTCTCTCTGCTACCCAAGTCACAGACTGTTCTCTCTGCTACCCCCCAAGTCACAGACTGTTCTCTCTGCTACCCCAAGTCACAGACTGTTTTCTCCTGCTGACCCAAGTCACAGACTGGTCTCTCTGCTACCCAACACAGACTGTTCTCTCTTGCTACCCAAGGTCACAGAGTTTTAATAGGTGTAGGTTAATAGAGGGAGGAGTTATTCCTACCTTCCACCAGAGAGGTGAGGAGTGTAACGTTGGCAGCTTTTCTCCGTCCAGCTGGCAGGTTGAGTCCCAGTCGATCCAACTTTTCCCTCAGACAACGACCACCATTCTTAGACTTAGCTCTGCATTAAAAGACATGATCACATCTTCACATCAATACCAACAATGTATTAACCACTATAAAACATTCCCATTAATTATAATCCACATAATATTTCCCATTTCCTGTTGCTGCACGATAATTTTTCTGCTGTGAGAAACTGGTTCAAATTAACATACATACAGATATAGGACAGACACATCAAAATCTTTTTTCTTTGTATTACTTTTTTTGACTCTCTGTTTTGCCATGTATGAATGTGTAACCCCACCATATACTATCACATCACTATCAATGAAACATTAGTATATCAATAATATAATACCGATCACTTTCGGGAAAAAAACTCATGAGTCTAAAACTGTCATCAGAACCTAAAATACAAATATGTTTTACTCCATTGTTCATGTTTTTGTTATCATTTGAGTGTGTGTGTGTGTGTGTGTGTGTGTGTGTGTGTGTGTGTGTGTGTGTGTGTGTGTGTGTACCTGCGGAGGATTCCTCCCAGTAGTGAGGCGTTGAGACACTCTGGAGGCGAGAGGCGTCTCTTCACCTCAGCGATGGTGACTTTATATTTGGAGGTTGAGCTCAGGAGGGACAGACGGCCGGGGACAGAGCAGAACAGATCTGTGGGGTTCACCACACAGGTACCTCCTAGACGTAACACAGCAACACAACAAATAAACACGTGCGTGTGTGTGTTCGTGTGTGTGTGTGCTTGTGCGTGTGTGTGATAGTCGTGTGTGAAGTCCAGCTGTGTGACAGTTTCCTGCCTGGCCTGTCAGTCAGACTCACGTCTCTGAAAGCTGTGAGTTCACATCATATTAATTCCTCCAAAAGTGTTTTGAATCAAAGTAGTTTGTATTTTATGTTGCCACGGGCAATGGAAAAAGAGCTTTTGCTGGTAGTGCGGTGGAGCGCGTGGGCCCAGAGGCGATAGCGCTATTTAAGCAGTGGAGAGTAGCCTCGGGCGGCGGCGTGAGCGGCGGCGGGATCACACGCGGTATCAAGCGCCTTTTACAAGTTTGCCACGAAAATTAAAGAAAAAGAGACACGGGCCAAATGTCATTCTCTTCCTATTTTAAAAACAATGTTTATAGCACCTGTCACAAGACAGCACAGCCCACACAAACCCAGCAGCAGTCTGAGAGAGGGCGCGTGCACGTAGAGGGCACACGTCTGGTGATATGCTTGATCAGATGCTGGAGGCTTGGCGGGATACTGGTGATTAAAACACAGACACTGCTCTAAGTAGAAGCCGCGTTTCTGGAGACTTTTCTTTTGAAAAAGGTTGTGTGAATATTCATGGCGCCAAAGCCGGCGTCAGAAAGAACAACATTAATATGATCTCAGCTGAATTCGGGCCGCGCGGCATTAGCATATCAAAGCGGCCGCCCGAGGCGAGAGAAGCTATCGATACGGGTGCGCGAGGTAAAGCAAAGATTATTGGTTGTGATGGTTGGAGCAGTGGAGCTCGCGGCTAAATCCTGCACACCATTAACCGAAAGTGATAGCGGAGGGATTCCCGCATCAATCCTCCAGAACTCTCCAAAACACAACACCAAGACAGAGTAACACACACACGCACCTGCACTGTTTATTAAACTACTAGACACAGGCTGCTTAGTGGAAAATTACACGTGTGTAAAGCTAGAGAATAACAGAAAAATAACGACGTATTTGATAGATCACAGCAACAGATAACAGGTAAAACACTATCACAGCAACAGATAACAGGTAAAACACTATCACAGCAACAGATAACAGGTAAAAACACTATCACAGCAACAGATAACAAGTAAAACACTATCACAGCAACAGATAACAAGTAAAACACTATCACAGCAACAGATAACAAGTAAAACACTATCACAGCAACAGTTAACAGGTAAAAATTCCAGGAAAGCAGTTTGCTCTTTGTTCTCCTTACCAAGCTCGAGGTAAAATGATTTTATTTGTATCTTATTTTCATTTTTTTATTTATATTTATTTTACCACGCTGAACATCTGGAAAAGTCTTGTGTCAACAGCCTAGTGGATTAAAATCAGCAGGAACAATATTTCACTTCGAATTAGCTCTCTCTACATCATTAGGCTATATTTCATTATACAGTTCATTTCCAATTCATCAATGATAACAAATAATTAAAACAGTCATAAGTCTTTACTAATGACATAAAAATATCTTTCAGTTATTAATGTGAAGGCCAACACAATGAAATGATCAAAACATCCTTTGGTTATTATTGTGAAGGATAACACTATGAAATGAACAAAACATCATTTGGTTATTCATGTGAAGGCCAACACAATGAAATGATCAAACTTCATTTGCACACACTGTATATAGATGTTTCTATTGTGTTATTGACTGTACTTTTGTTTATTCCATGTGTAACTCTGTGTTGTTGTTTTTCGTCACACTGCTTTGCTTTATCTTGACCAGGTCGCAGTTGTAAATGAGAACTTGTTCTCAACTGGCCTACCTGGTTAAATAAAGGTGAAATAAAAAAATAAAAAAAACATCCTTCAGTTATTACTGTGAAGGATAACACTGTGAAATTATTATTAGTTGTTCTTGCTGAAGAGAAAGCACAACTCTAGATGTGTTATTATTCCATGTATTCCGCCCGCTCTAGAGCGTAAACTATTTAAAAACGTTTATGTACTAAAAGTATGTACTGTATATTTTGCATAAAATAACTCACCAACAGTAATTATTGAACCGTTCAAGCTAGAGAAACCAAACCAACTGTCACATGTTCAGACTACCTTAACTTCACTTTGATCAACTATAAACAGAGGAAATTGGCATAAATTAGTATTATATTTCATGGATAAAATGCCAAAAATATGGTTTTAGACATTTTAAATGCATTTACAGAAGCAATTAGGGTTAAGTTCCTTGCTCAAGGGCACATCAAAAGATTTTTCAGCTAGTCAGCTCGGGATTCAAACCAGCGACTTATTGGTTAGTGGCCCAACACTCTTAACCACTACCTGCCATCCCATAAACACTTTAAAACAAGCTAGCAAGCAAACCACCTTTTTTCTGGATTTTTTTATTAGTTATTATTATTACTCCTTGTACTGTTATTACAACTGTAATTATTACTGTCAAGCTACTATAACTGTTATTATTGCTGTCATTATAACAATTACTATAACTGTTATTGTTATTATTAATATTATTGTTGTTGTTGTTGCTAGACAATATGATTTTGTATTTCTTCATTTCCTCATAGAGTTGGTTTGAGAATGACTGATCAGAGTGAAAGGATGACGCACTCTCCATTCTACAATGGAGGTTGTACTGATAGCGGGAAGGAAATCCGACATTACAGCTTCAGGCAGAGTAGTAGAATTGTCTGGTTTGAAGTGAAAGTGCCTGCATGCATGACAGGACATTTCACGTACATTTTAACAACTTTAAACACAAACTGACAGAAAAATGTAAAATAGTACTGTGGTGTGTCATAATATTGGCTAATTCAACAACAATATATTTTCACTTGATTTAGATTCCGTCTTGTCTGTTCGATTCTTCAGTTTACCAGACAGAGAAGGAGATGGGTATTCATGTTAATGTGTGTCTAAGGTGTGTGTCTAAGGTGTGTGTTGTAAGGTGTGTGTTGTAAGGTGTGTGTTGTAAGGTGTGTGTGTAAAGTGTGTGTTGTAAGGTGTGTGTGTAAGGTGTGTTACCTCTTCGGATGACGCCACCTTGGCCGTTGAGCATGAGCCCGCACTGCGCCTCGACGGAGCCCTGAAACGGCGTCACATTATTAATAATAACAACAACAGCAATCATAATAATAATAATTGTATTAATGATAACAATAATAATACTATTTGTATGAATAATAACAACAACAAAATGTGGCAGCAAGTAGCGTAGTGGTTAGAGCGTTGGCCTAGTAACCGAAAGGTTGGAAAATCGAGCCCCAAACTGACAAGATAATAACCTGCCCCTGAACAAGGCAGTTAACCCACTGTTCCTAGGCCGTCATTGTAAATAAGGATTTGTTCTTAACTGACTTGCCTAGTTAAATTAAAATAATAGTAATCATGCATTAATAAGGTCCAGAGAGAAACAAATGAGAATCAAAAAACGGACACATTCAGCTCCGCACAGTGCATCGAACTTCAGGTTGGGCGAGAACGCTCAGCCCACGGTGGCGTGTGTGTGGATATCTGGGCCTACCTGTTGTTACCGATCATAACCACAAATGTGGTAGCATGTAGGACCTGTTAAAAATGGCCGCGTGCAGAGCCTGGTATCAGAATGACTGAGGAACACGGGCTCTATCCCCGTTAATCCCCGGTGTGAGCCGCAAGGCGGTCGAGCACAGACACAGCCCTGATTAAAATAAAACACTCGGTTGTCTATCTCACGCCACACGGAACAGGCCGTGTAAGTCTTTTTAACAAACTCTGTCTGTATAGTATCTTTTTACTCCGAAGCTAAAGTGATTATAAAATCAATATACAAAACGCTGAGGTCTTGCATACATTAAGTGTCTAACAGGAGAAAGGGTTAGGGTTAGGGAGCCTGACGGGGGGAAAGGTGTGGCAGCTCTTTTGTTGAGCATGAAAATCTCTTTATGTTCTCAAAGATGCTATGTCTGTTTCTGCGCGCGCTGGATCAGACCGCATCTGTTCTACTCAGGTTCACGTGCCTTTATTTTCTAAAGAAGGGCGAAGACCTCTTCTAATGGCCCGTGTGTGTCCCCCTACCCTTCCTACCAACAGACCACTCACAGGTCTGATAACAATCTACATAACGAAAGTGGCAAAGATAGTGACATATTGAAACATATGAACATTAAATAAAAAAACAATATTCTTATAATCAGAATCACAATATCGGTTATCCTCATCACCATCAATCATAATAGCCTAAATAAGAGAATATTCACAACAGGGGAAAACAATATGGTAGGCAATTGGATCTAGAACACCATCCCCATTATTATAATAATTATTGTTACAGATCCTACCAGGAGACTATTTTACTACGCTATGTTATAATAATATTATTCAACAAGTTATCACATTATTATCATATCAAGTTATCTATATCAATATTAATAATAAAGTAGTTTATCATATAGACCTATATTAATATTAATGAACTAGTTATAATATAAACCTATATTAATATCAATTAACTAGTTATAATATAAACCTATATTAATATTAATGAACTAGTTATAATATAAACCTTTATCAATATTAATGAAGTAGTTATCAGATTAATCTATCAGTCGATGTGCCCTTGAGCAAGGAACTTCATCCTAATTTGCTCCAGTGGTGCTGTACTGCTATGACTGACCCTGTAAAACAACACCTATCATACTGCTATGACTGACCCTGTAAAACAACACCTATCATACTGCTATGACTGACCCTGT
>NW_019944405.1:71671-74103 GCF_002910315.2 Salvelinus sp. IW2-2015 | reverse complement strand
AAACCTATCACACTTGCTGATGACTGAACCCTGTAAAAACAACACCTATCATACTACTTATACGACCCTGTAAAAGAACACCTATCACATACTATGACTGACCCTGTAAAAACAACACCTATACATGACTTGCTCAGACTGACCTGTACAACACACCTATATTCACACACTCTATGACACTGACCACTAGTAAATACAACACCTATATTTACTATGACTGACCTGTTAAAACAAACCTATCAACACTACTCATTCGACTGACCTAGGTGTAAAACAACACCTATCATACTGCATGACTGACCCTGTAAACAACACCTATCATACTACTATGACTTCGACCCTGTAAAACAACACCTATTCTACTATTATGAGACCCTGTAAAACAACACTATCTACTTATGGTCTGACCCTGTAAAACAACACCTATCATACTACTATGACTGACCCTGTAAAACAACACCTATCTATCACTATGACTGACCTGGAAAACAACACCTATCAAACTATGATCTGACCCTTAGAAAACACCTATCATACTCTATGACTGACCCTGTAAAACAAACCTATCATACTGCTATGTACTGACCCTAAACAAACCTATCAACTGCTATGACTACCCTAGTTAAAAAACAACACCTATTCACACTGCTTCTGCCTGTAAAACAACACTATCCTGACTAGCTAATGACTGACCCTGTAAAAACAACCTATATACTGCTAGACTGCCCTGTACAACAACACCTTCATATACTATGACTGACTGACCCTGTAAAACAACACCTATCATACTGCTATGACTGACCCTGTAAAACAACACCTATCATACTACTATGACTGACCCTGTAAAACAACACATTAAACCTATCAGGTGTTTGTGACAATAAAATATTTGTTTATTATTTACAAAAACAAATATAATTAATAATATACATATAAACGTATATTAATATTACGAATCAAGTAGTTAAATAAAAACCTATTATTAATCAAGTAGTTATCACATAAACCTATATTAATAGTATTGATCAATTAGTTATAATTTAAACCTATATTAATATTACTTAGTTCTACAATTAAAGTAGTTCTACAATAGCTCTATATTAATATGATTAGTTGAATAAATATATATATATATATAGGCCTACCAGTTGAATTACTTCTGGTATCCTAGCAGTTTGGTTGTTCAGTTTTAAAAGGAATATTGCAATAAAGGAATGATTTTTCTGTCCCGTGTAGCGTGTTTAACCGGAACCGCAGCTCAGATGTTGCTGCATAAAGAACCGGTTGATTGACATTAAGTCGGTAATTGGATAAACTACGGTGCTTTATGGCGCTCCCGCGACCCATTGTGCCGCGAACCCGGATCCCTTAATCCGCCTTTCAGAGGAGAGAGAAACAGCGGCTTCACACCGCCTCACCAGCCGGACAAACACACTATTTCTTTACATCTAAAAGAATAGTTAAAATATATGTCACGTGCATATGGAGTAAAGTAGAGGGTGGACTGCATAATGGAGGTGGATTTCTCAGATTAACCGTTTAAATGCAGCATTTATTCTATTTCGTTTTGTTCTAGATGACTTCATCTTAATTTGACCCATTTTGATTTAACTTCTCTCCATCGAGTATAATATTAGACTAATGTAGGTATCGACTGTCATACATGGAATGTTCTGTTTCTATTTTGACTGAACCCTCCTCCTGCTGCTTTTCAAAAGGACTGCAACGCGTGAGAGGGAACAGAGCTGAGCTGGGCTAGTGTCTGTGTTTGGAAAGGGCGGAGACGGACTCTGACCATAGAGATAGATAGAGGACTCATCTTTGTATCTGTGCCATTCTAGCGTATGTGACAGCATGGGCGCCATTGAGACTACATCCATTTTAAAGTAGTACATTTTGTTCTAATTCATTATCTGATTGTTCCCAACTCATAGGAATCAAGACCCAGTTGACTACTTTAAAATGGTGGAACGCCTCAATGGCAATGTCCATTCTTAAACGGGTTATATACATGGTGAGTACTCTATCTATCTATCTATCTATCTATCTATCTATCTATCTATCTATCTATCTATCTATCTATCTATCTATCTATCTATCTGTCTATCTGTCTATCTGTCTATCTGTCTATCTGTCTATCTGTCTGTCTGTCTGTCTGTCTGTCTGTCTGTCTGTCTGAATGAGACAAGCGTTAGGAGATAGCGGTTAGGTTTAAGGAGCTAGGAGCTAGGAGTTAGGGCCTGAAAATAACTTTGTAGTTCATTATAGCCAGTGTGGCTGTGTTTAGACTTGGTGTTTGATCAGGATTACAACAGTGGGGGAGAGGAGAAGAGTGGAGTGGAGAGGAAGGAAGAGGAGAGGAGCAGAGATGAGGGGAGAGGAGAGGAGGGGAGAGGAGAGGAGGGGAGAGGGGAAGATAGGAGGGGAGAGGA
>NW_019944405.1:61208-71105 GCF_002910315.2 Salvelinus sp. IW2-2015 | reverse complement strand
CCGCAGGCAAGGCAGCCTCTGGTCGTGGTGCAATGCTATACTGTCCGCCGTGTGACCGTATGCAAGACAGGTCATGTCGGCCCGCGGTCAAGCCGTCCAGGCAAGCCCAACTCCGCGCCTCTGGCTGATTCATACCCAAGGCACGAGGCTTGAGTGCACGGGCACTGTCGCATGGTGAATCTGCTGGTAGTACTGCCCGGAGTGGAGAGAGTTGAGGCCGTACGCCTCTGGGCCCACGGCTGGGTGGGAGTGCTGGAAGTCATAGTGGAAGGACTGGTGGTGCAGGGGGGTGTACTGGTGGTTGGTGGAGAAGTAGGGCGAGGCGAACTCTGTGGCCGCCGCGGGGTAGGCTGTGAGCGGCGAGGACGAGCTGTAGGCCACCGAAGAGTTGGCGACGCTCTCGAGGCAACCGAGTTGCATCAGACGATAACTGTTGGACCCGTCATGACGTATCTGAGAGGAAGAAAGGGAAGGAACATCTCAGCAGTGTCATTTCATTTACAATCTCTTTAACCGCCAGCTGTCTCCCAAACATGCTCTCACACACGTTGACACAACGGAAACACTCAAGACGCTTATAAAAAAAATACATGAATATGTCATTCCACGAGCCCACGGTGTTTGTATGTGCATGTTGTTCACCGTTCTGTCATGCTGGGCTCATCGTTTTAGAGCTCATGGTGTTTTATTTTTATATTATTACTATCGAACTGCGGTCTCAGCTTTACGCGAGCCGGATGGCAGGTGAGTAGGGTGAGCCACCATAATGTTCTAATCACTCCTGTTACCGGTTTTACACACAGGAGGCTCATCTGCCTCTCTCTCTCCACACTAAAACAACCCCCATTACACCAAGACAGTCCTATCCCCGGTCCCACGATATATCAAGCCCTGTTTTCTGGGGACCCATTCACAATGATTTGTACTCTAAATCTACATGTAGCCTCACAAACAGTTGTGATTAATATAACTGATAGAGAATATTCCTTAATGTTATTTATAATGAAGAATGAAGAAGAGTGATAATATATAAATACCTCGGAATCATGGACCAGGCCGGGAAATGTGGCTGACATGTTCTTGCTCCGGTAACCCGCTTTCCCTCTTGATCAAATAAATGATTTCCGTTAAAATCCCCAAAACGAAAGAAATGTAAAAAGTCCCTGCGTCGAGCCGCAGATAGCTGGTGAAACAAGAGCGTTTCCCCTCTGTACCAGTCACACCGGCTGGCGCGCCGATTTTGTACTTGCAGGGTATTTCTGTTGTGATGTCGTCGGTGGTCCCCTGATAATATAGTTAGAAAATTAAGCATCAGCACTGAGGAATGGATGGAGGACAATAGAAGAGCTGCTTCCATCCCAGGAGACAAGGAATAAATATTGTATCTTCCCTAATAAGGAACCGACACTCTTTCATCAATTTTTGTGGACATTTTCTTTTTGCTCGTTTGTATTTGCTTTCTTCGTTTCACCCACATGGCTTAGACCTAGGCTATTACAACAGGAATTGGATTTTCAACAGAAATGTAAGTTGCTTTTAAAACATCCCCTGGTTTATATATTGATTATTACTTAAAAATGTATTTTCGTTTAAACTAAATGTGTTTAATGTATTACATTTTTTCAAACATAGCACTCCATTGCCGTGCACGTCACCGAATCTCTATTAAACCAATTATTATTACTACTACTATTAGCATATGACGAGCCGATTACTAGTACTATTATTATTTATGTTTTATTGTTATTGTTATCCTTATTATTTGTGTTTAATTATTATCATTATTGTGTCTAATTTCAGACATTTTATTGTGGTTATTATTATTATTATTATGCTCTCCTCATTGTTTTTAAATCTAATAGACTCGATATTAAACAGTAAAAATATGCTGGAAATAACGAAGATATTATGTTTTGATCGGAATTATAAATATTGAATGAGTGTACTACCTGGGAAGAAGATCATTTCGTGGAGATTAATAACGAGAACAATCAGGAGATACTTTCTGCCAACAGCTCTGGATTTCTCTGAGGAATCAACCTCGTTCCTTTGCTCTTATGTCGCTAGTGGAACAAGGACATTTATAACGTACATTTATCGGCTAACAAAATGTTATTTCACAGTGAATTGTTGAGGCGTTGTGGTATCACCGGGGTGAGTGTGTGTTTCTGCTCTGCGCTCGGGCGGAGGGGGGATACGGCTTCAGCTCATGACAGAAACGGAGACACCGACTCATCTCTTTTCTTTGTAGAGCCTCTTCAACCGGGGCTCAAGCGCTGTGTAGAAGTGTAAACGTTGTGTTGCCCTCAAGCAGGTCGACACAATACTCTGACTCCATTGTGTGAGTGGCGGGCGCATGAATGGAGGTCAGCTTATTATACACTTTAATATTCGGTTAAGACCGGGAGGCCAGTGCGAGACAGCGGTCAGTATGATGAGCTCAACCACCCGCACTCACCTGGAGCCAGTTCGATGGTAAACAGGCCGGTAGAGCGAGAGAGAGCGAGAGAAAGAGAAAGAAAGAGAGAAAGAGCAAGAGAGAGCCTGTTGGTAACAGCCGGTAGAGAGAGAGGATAGAGAGATAGGATGGTCTGCCAGTAACGGGCCAGTAGAGAGAGAGGAGGGTAGAGAGAGAGGGGGGTCTGCAGGTAAGGGGCTGTTAGAGAGAGAGGAGGGTAGAGAGAGAGAGGAAGGTCTGCTGGTAACTGTCCAGTAGAGAGTCAGGAGGGTCTGCAGGTAAGGGGCTGGTAGAGAGAGAGGAGGGATTTGTACATCGTTGTACATCGTTACAACACTGTATATAGACATAATATGACATTTGTAATGTCTTTATTCTTTTGGAACTTCTGTGAGTGTAATGTTTAATGTTCATTTTTATTGTTTATTTCACTTTTGTATATTATCTACTTCACTTGCTTTGGCAATGTAAACATATGTTTCCCAATAAAGCCCCTTGAATTGAATTGAGAGAGGAGTGTAGCGAGGAAAAGATACATGTGGAATAACAGAAGGCTGTGCTTCCGGTCAGGCCCTGCAGCTCTCTGTCTGTCTGCCTCAGTACTCAACTATTCTAGCAGTCTGTCAGATATAACACACGCACTGAGGGAGAGAAGGAGAGAGGGAGGGTGAGAGAACATTAAGCGAGTCTAAGCGCAAGGGCAGAACGGTGCTTTTAGTGTTTTAAAGCCTGGAGCTCTGCTTATTTAACCCGAATTATCGAAATTACTCCAGGAGATACTAAATCCACCCGCCCACTCCACTCAAAACCGGCAACTTCAACATGCGCGCAGACACGTTTATCAATGTTAAACTTAAACAGCGGTTGTGTTTTAAACTGTATTGGTGTGATATTTAAATTATGACTCTGTGTCATTATAATGACCAATCACCACAGACCCCGCTACAGACCGACCGACAGGCAGGCAGGCAGGGCCTTTAGACGCCGTTATTTACTCTTAATCTTTAATTAAAAAACTATTTCTCCATCTGTTCCTATACAGGTCTCAGGCCTATCACTAAATAACCACCACAACACTCTCTCATCGCAACAATATTACACTGCATCTCTTCTAAATAATATCATCATTCAAATGAGAAATTATAACCGCAAAACAAAATCATGAAACACACACATTATGGAAGGTTTAGCCTAATATATGCTTTTTATTAAAAAATAAAGTTCTCAAGGCCCACAAGCCCGTGAGTAAATTAAGTAATTCGATTGTTTTGCCTCGAGGCTTGATGAAGGCCAGTTGTCGCACGTGAGGATTAAGCTTTTCCACCAGGCAGAGCGCGCTGTCTGTGCGCGAGGCACCAGTTGCGCGGTAGACGGTGCTAATAGGGCTTAGCTCGTGGAGCAGCCTCGCGGACTGGGCAGGAAGCGCCAGATGCGCAGTGAGTTCGAGCCCGGACCGGATCCATCTGCTGCCCTGCTCGGAAAACTAGAGCTCCAACCCTTAGAATCTCAGCGCGGGAGCGAAATTAACACTCAGACACACAGGGTGAAATCATAATATTTACTGTCAAATAGACTACTATAACTCTATACTATTATACAATAATAACTATCACAGTATAATATATATAGTGTAATACAGTTAAGCGTGGCTATCAACATCCAATTGAGATGGAAATCCGCTTACTCTTTATGCTAAATATACTAGCCTATCTCTATATCATAAATATACTAGCCTATCTCTATATCATAAATATACTAGCCTATCTCTATATCATAAATATACTAGCCTATACTCTATCATCATAAATATTACTAGCCTATACACTATATCATAAATATACTAACCTATACACTATATCATACTATTATAACTACCTATATCTATATCATAAATATACTAACCTATCTCTATATCATAAATTACAAACCTATACTCTATATCATAACCTATACTAACCTATCTCTATATCATAAATATACTAACCTATCTCTATATCATAATATACTAACCTATCTCTATATCATAAATATACTAACCTAATCTCTATATCATAAATAATACTAACCTATCTCTATATCATAAATATACTAACCTATCTCTATATATAAAATATACTAACCTATCCTCTATATTATACACTACATATAAATATACTAACTATTCTTCTATCATAAATTACTAACATACTCTATATCATAAATATACTAACCCATACTCTTTATCATAAATATACTAACCTATACGCTTTTAGAGTAAAATGTAGACCTACTTGAAAGAAATGTCACCACTGTGATTGGAGAGTGATGAAGACCCTGTTAAAGCATTTTAATGTTGTCTCTTAGATGAGTCACTATTACCAACTTGTCTTCGGCGTCATGAGCTTGTTTCTCGTGCTTCCACTGGGACTAAGAATCTAATCGAAATATTCACGTGAAAGAACCATTTACAGACCACTATTGTGAAAAGCTACAGGCCTGTGTTGGAGATCTGGGATCATTTTTGTTGTACTTTACACACAGACCAGCATAGGTCTAATTCTATAAAAATATTGCAACGTTTATAAATCAAGTTGAACCGTAATTGTGCAGGCTTTGGAGCAGGCTTTGCTTATATTGTTTTGTCAATATGTCAATGTGCTTGTATCAGTCCCAATTCAAATTAACCTGAAATTTTTTTTTTTTTAAGAAATGCCAGATCGTTTCCTCTTGACGTCCTTTCTCCTCTCTTGCTCCCTATTTATCTCTACGTCCTTCTCTCTCTTGCTCCTATTTTCTCTACGCCTTTCTCCTCTCTTGCTCCCTATTTATCTCTACGTCCTTTCTCCTCTCTTGCTCCCTATTTATTCTCCACGTCCTTTCTCCTCTCTTGCTCCCTATTTATCTCTACGTCCTTTCTCCTCTCTTGCTCCCTATTTATCTCTACGTCCTTTCTCCTCTCTTGCTCCCTATTTATTCTCTACGTTCTTTCTCCCTCTTGCTCCCTATTTATCTCTACGTTCTTTCTCCATGGATTATAGCCTACCGACGTTTGTTTCCAGCAGTGGATTTCAGTTATTAGCGGAAGTGCAAATGCTTCACGTGAGCAGACTATATATCAATGCAATGCTGGTTTTTGTTTATTGTTATTCATTGAAACTTATTTTACAGAGACAGTCAAATCAATCACATTTTATCACACCAATGTAAAGATGTATCAATTTAAAGCTAATTCTCATCAGTCGAGCAAGTTCAAATTAGCCTATATCAACAATATGTTAACAATATTGATCAATCAACAATATCGACATGCATAAGCATACTACTACTACTAAAACAGACACCATCACAATCCAGAAAAAAAATACACATTTAACAAAATATTTAAAATTTATAATTTCTAGAAAAGCTATTTTAAGGGATGCAGACCTATAGGTGGATATTATGTGTTGTATGAACGAAGTGCTGAGGTCTGTTTGGTTCTGTGGACTGTGGTGTGTGTTGTAGGACTGTGGTGTGTTGTAGGACTGTGGTGTGTTGAGGCTGTGGTGTGTTGTAGGCCTGTGGTGTGTTGTAGACTGTGGTGTGTTGAGGACTGTGTGTGTTGTAGGACTGTGGGGTGTGTTGAGGATGTGTGTGGTTGACGGATGTGTGTGTTGAGGACTGGTGGTGTGGTTGTGGACTGTGGTGTGTTGTGGACTGTGGTGTGGTTGAGATGTGGTGTAGCTGTGGTGTGTTGTAGACTGTGTGTGTTTGAGGACTGTGGTGTGTTGAGGACTGTGGTGTGTTGTGGGACTGTGGTGGTGTTGAGACTGTGGTGTGTTGAGGGTCTGTTTGGTTCTGTGGACTGTGGTGGTGTTTGAGGACTGTGGTGTGTTTGTGAGGACTTGTGGTGTGTGTAGGACTGTGGTGTGTTGTAGGACTGGGTGTGTTTAGGACTGTGGTGTGTTGTAGGACTGTGGTGTGTTGTAGGACTGTGGTGTGTTGTAAGGACTGTGTGTGTTGTAGGCCGTGGTGTGTTGTAGGACTGTGGTGTGTTGTAGGCTGGTGGTGTGTGTTGTAGGACTGTGGTGTGTGTAAAGAGGACTGTGGTGTGTTGTAAGGACTGTTGGTTGTTGTGGACTGTGGTGTGTTTGAGGAACTGTGGTGTGTTGTAGGACTGGTGTGTTTGAGGTGTGGTGTGTTGAGGGACTGTGGTGTGTTTGAGGACTGTGTGTGTTGAGGACTGGTGGTGTGGTTGTGGACTGTGGTGTGTTGAGGACTGTGGTGTGTTGTGGACTGGTGGTGTGTTGTAGGACTGTGGTGTGTTGTAGGACTGTGGTGTGTTGAGGAACTGTGGTGTGTTGTAGACTCGTGGTGTGTTGAAGGACTGTGGTGTGTTGAGGTCTGTTTGGTTCTGTGGACTGTGGTGTGTTGAGGACTGTGGTGTGTTGTAGGACTGTGGGTGTTGTAGGACTGTGGTGTTGTTTGTAGGACTGTGGTGTGTTGAGGCTGTGGTGTGTTGTAGGACTGTGGTGTGTTGTAGGACTGTGGTGTGTTGTAGGACTGTGGTGGTGTTGTAGGACTGTGTGGTGTTGTAGACTGGTGGTGTGTTGTAGGACTGTGGTGTGTTGTAGGATGGTGGTTGTGTGAGGTGTGGTGTGTTGTAGGACTGTGGTGTGTTGTAGGACTGTGTTGTGTTGTAGACTGTTGTGTTGTGGGACTGTGTGTGGTTGTAGGACTGTGGGTGTGGTTGTAGGACTGTGGTGTGTTGAGGCTGTGGTGTGTTTGTAGGACTGTGGTGTGTTGTAGGACTGTGGTGTGTTGTAGGACTGTGGGTGTTGTAGGACTGTGGTGTGTTGGTAGACTGTGGTGTGTTTGTAGTGTGGTTGTTGAGACTGTGGTGTGTTGAGGACTGTGTGTGTGTTGTGGGAGTGGTGTGTTGTGGGACTGTGGTTGGTTGAGGACTGTGGTGTGTTGAGGACTGTGGTGTGTTGAGGGATGTGGTGTGTTGTAGGACTGTGGTGTGTGAGGACTGTGGTGTGTTGTAGGACTGTGGTGGTGTTGTAGGACTGTGGTGTGTTGTAGGACTGTGGTGTGTGAGGACGTGGTGTGTTGAGGACTGGTGTGTGTTGAGACTGTGGTGTGTTGAGGCTGTGGTGTGTTGAGGACTGTGGTGTGTTGAGGATGTGGTGTGTTTGGGACTGTGGTGTGTTGAGGGACTGTGGTGTGTTGTAGGACTGTTGGTGTGTTGGGACTGTGGGTGTGTTGTAGGACTGTGGTGGTGTTGTAGTACTTGGGTGTGTTGTGTGGACTGTGGTGTGTTGTAGGACTGTGGTGTGTTGAGGACTGTGGTGTGTTGAGGACTGTGGTGTGTGTAGACTGTGGTGTGTTGAGGACTGTGGTGTGTTGTGGGACCTGTGGTGTGTTGAGGACTGTGGTGTGGTTTGGTAGGACTGTGGTGTGTTGAGGACTGTGGTGTGTTGAGACTGTGGTGTGTGTGTGGGATGTGGTGTGTTGTAGGACTGTGGTTGTGTTGAGGACTGGTGGTGTGTTTGAGGACTGTGGTGTGTTGTAGAACTGTGGTGTGTTTGTGGACTGTGGTGTGGTTGTGGACTGTGGTGTGTTGTAGCACTGTGGTGTGTTGTGTAGGACTTGTGGTGTGGTTGTGTAAGGACTGTGGTGAGTGTGGTGTGTTGTAGCAGTGGTGTTTGTGTGTGTGTTAGCCACTGTGGTGTGTTGAGGACTGTGGTGTGTTGTAGGACTGTGGTGTGTTGAGGACTGTGGTGTGTTGAGGACTGTGGTGTGTTGTAGGACTGTGGTGTGTTGTAGCACTGTGGTGTGTTGTAGCACTGTGGTGTGTTGTAGGACTGTGGTGTGTTGTAGCACTGTGGTGTGTGCATTTGGCAAAGTTGTAAACAGTCTGACACCGAACTCATAAGGCCGTGAGCGTCTGTTACCTTTCCACCGCCAGCCACTATAAGATTCTCGGTCAGAGGCGACTTAACAACCGCCACGACAACAGCCTGGTACTGACCTACATAGTACAGTAATGGGATGTCAGCCAGGTTGCTAAAATGGAGGAGGAGGAAGGGGGATCAGAATCAATGCCTGGTTTATTTACAGATTTACACAAAATGTATTTCACAGAGCAGTAGGTGTGGAGCAGGAAACAGTGGTCAGTATTTAAATGAAGCCTGTAGAGGCCAGAGCCCTTTCAAACAAACAGGAGTTACGGTCTTCTAATAAGCCTGTATTATTAACGACATTAGCAATGTACTATTTACACACACTAACAGCCCAAACATAAACACATAGGCCTACAGATTGAAATGTCTCGTTAATAGTGGAGTTTCTGGCTTTTATTTGTAATTAGGATGTTTTATTGTTTTAATTAATAACTATAATTGCGCTGTAGATTTAGTCGAAACCCTTGGTTCATGCCTCTCGAAACTCCATCCCAGCCTACCCTCCCAGCCTCCCTAACCCCTACCCTCCCAGCCACCCTAACCCCTACCCTCACCCCTCCCCCTTACCCCCAACCCATGGGCTACCTCTCACCCCTCACCCGTACCCCTCAGTCATAGTCCCATAAAGTCATCATGTAGCTGTTATAAGGAGCTGCCTGTAAGCCTGGGCAGCTAGCCGGTCACGGCCCGGTCACGGTGCTGTGTTTTCTGAAGCCACTCCGGAACCAAGGTAGATTGGTTTACATCTAACAATATATTCATTTGAAACCACCTAGTTAAAAAGGCCCTAAACTTAATATTTTGTTGTGTAACCTTTATTTGAATATGCAAGTCAGTTTTAAGCATAAATTCTTAATTACAATGACGGGCCTACCCGGTCAGTTAAATAGGCTTTAACAATCACCTGTTCAGGCAGGACAGAAAGGTAAATAGTCCAGAGGTCCACTAAAACCCCTTAACATATAGTCTAACCCTATACTGTTAAACATATAGATTAACCATATAGTGTTAAACATATAGATTAACCATATAGATTAACCATATAGTGTTAAACATATAGATTTCTATAATGTTTTAAGTCAGTATAGGGTTAATCTATAGTGTTTAGTTATACAGGGTTAGTCTACATGGTAAAACAGTATAGTGGGTTCGTCTATATTGGTTAGTCATATAGGGTTAGGGCATCCCGGATCCGGGATCATTCTCATCAGAAACGCTGACTAGCATAGCATGGCCTAGCGCCACAGGGTTAACAGTAATGAGGGTATAATTTATAT
The DNA here is from genome assembly GCF_002910315.2 of Salvelinus sp. IW2-2015. NCBI lineage: Eukaryota > Metazoa > Chordata > Actinopteri > Salmoniformes > Salmonidae > Salvelinus > Salvelinus sp. IW2-2015. The sequence continues at coordinate 61,446 of NW_019944405.1, read as the reverse complement.
TTTTAACAATGCAGGGTTAGTCCTATATGGTTAGTCTAAGGGTTAGTCTATAGGTTAGTCTATATGGTTATGTCTACTATGGTTAAGTCTATATGGTTTTTAACAGTATATGGTTAGTCTATATGTTTAACAGTATACGGGTTAGTCTAATATATTTAACAAATGCAGGGTTTAGTCTATATTCAGGTTAGTCTATATGGTTGTAGTCTATAGTGCTTTAACAGTTATATGGTTAAGG
>NW_019944405.1:48157-61183 GCF_002910315.2 Salvelinus sp. IW2-2015 | reverse complement strand
TCGTACATTCATACCACGACTCGATCTCCAAAAATGGCCCCCTATGACCGGTTTTCAATATCGCGCAATTATGGAAGAATAAAAAAAAAAAAAAGATGTATTCACCATTATGTTGTTGCCTTCCTGCCTTGTAGTCATACTATTCTGGCTTACCTGTAATAATGCTAAACCCTAAAGTACTCGGCCTTCTGCTGACATTTTAAAACATTCCAGATTGGACAACTAATCGATTTTGATCGCAAAATCAGACTATTTCACTGGCACATCCATAACATCGTATTTCCTCTCTAAAGTAATCATGGATATGAACAATCTTTCCAGTCCAAAAAGGCTATGAATTTTTAACCTAAGACTTCCCAAACTCCAGAGTTTTCTAATAGTTAAGTCTCCCATGAAAGCTTTTTTCTTTCTTTGTCCAACATGCTCTATATTTAGGAGCCAGTTTTTTGGGGTAACACTCCCCCCAAGGGTACTATTAGACACATACGTTCAACATTTTATTTTATTGTCTAGTTAGTCCAATATGTGAGAAATTCAATTTGCGATTTTTACCATGCAAATGTCACATCCATAACCCGCGGCGAACTCGCCAAACTATAGGCAAAAAATATGAAGTTTTCTGTATACTTTCCATTAGTATGCCTCCCAAGGCCTCCAGAAAGCGATACGGTCAGGCTGTACTCAGCTACAAATCATGATATGCCCTGTGAAGCTTCTAACCAATTTCCCCTACCACTCTTGGCTACTGCCTCTAGCACATACACCAGTCTCTAGGATCAGATATATTATCACCAGGCGGGCAAGACATCGCGGAGAGGTCACCGCCCACACTCAGAGCTGCTGAAATGTTGGCCCAACTTTCAGAACCTTGTTATGCCAGCAGAAGCATGCTGGGTAACACAGCACCTGCCTATATGGGCCTCAAGCCATGCTCACATAGCCCGGTCGCTAACGTCTGTTTTCACATTTTCACCAAAAATGTTGATCATTCCAGCGTTGCTCTGATGGGGCATGCACCATGTAGCTTTACTGGGTGGGGTTGAGCCTACTATTTCACGATACATTTTCCCCCATGTACAACGCACAAGATGAGATTTGCCAGAACAATTAAAGGATCACACCACCCCACAGTTCATCCAGTCAGCCAGAAAGTCAAGTGGTGTTAACACAGCAGAGGTGATCCACAAGTTGTCAGCATTACGCATGCAGAAGCAGGTAGTGCACACCTGATGACAGAGTAGCGAGTATTAATGACAGAGGTGAGGGCCGCGGTGATGGATATCCTCAGCCCGCAGCTGACTTCAGCCCGAAGGCCTGCGGACAATTGTTGTGCGAAAAACACCAGTAGGGTCACCTCACCTCGGTGAATGTGTCAGTGTAGCCCAGCACTAATGAGTTTGCAAGACCAAAGCCATGGGCATGGAAAAACATTTCAAGTTAAAAATAGAAGGTGAGTCGCTATGTCTGGTAAAGTTTTTACACAATAAGGAGACTAAATGTAGGGTCTCAGAGAATCGCCCACATTTCCGCCAAGGGCAGGGCTGTCTGGCATAGAAATGCTCTGACAGAGTTTCTGGCCACGACCACAGTGCACAGCTGAACCTCAAATTCTCAGCTACTCTGACGCCTGGGAGAGAAATGCCCAGCTGCCTCTTCCTTTAACAAAAACTGTCAGACTCGCTTCACGCCCGTGTCTAGACTTGACAGTATTCATCTCCATGCCTTCTAGACATACATTCTGTCATTAGCAGTCTGTCTGCATCATAGCGGCCACTCCTCGCAACGAGTTCATGCCTCTAACACCTTAAAAGCTATCCATTGTGTCCGGATTCCACTATTTCCTGTCGCTATATTCAAATGCAGTATGCATTCTCACAAAACGTGGAAGAGGGCAACAATATGAGTAACACAACAACTATGGCAGTAGCTAACTACTGTAGCTAACTAGCTAGCCAAGCAACGACTTAAAGGATGCAAAAGAAGTCTAGCATAACACTCTAGCCAAACAAAACAACTTTTTTCCCTAAATATTAGCATAGCTGGCTACCATATTATGAGGCCAGCAAACACATTAATCCACATTGTTTCTTCCAACGTTATAAATGAAAAGGTGCCTCTAGTCCCAAAACACACACTTTCTGGAGACTTGTGGGAGGAGTGCTTGATGACGTCAGCCACCTGTCATGCGGCTTTTGTAGCCAGCGAGTGCCATCCAGAAGAAACTCAGGACACAATGCCATCCCGACCGTGCCTTTTTTCTAGGTTACTCGTGGGTGTTGGTATTTGCACAAGTTTGGCGTGGAAAAAAGGACCTCTCGTGACCAACCCTCCTCCTTGCCCAATGGTCAAGGTGGTCAGCCAGATCTGAACGCATCAGACCAGAAAGCAACTTTTTGCGCGGTCCCCTGGTTCCCTTTCAATGTATTCTTCGCATTTCCTGATAGCTGAAGTGCACATGTTAGTATCACAGGTGTAGACACGACCTGCCTACAACTTGACACTGTGATCCTTAAGTGAAAAGAGAAGCACCTTTGCATAATGTCACGCGTATTTCGACACTCAGAATTTTCGTACACACATCTTAGCAGAGATTCGAACAACAAAAACAATACAAAAAAACATACCCTTTATTTACATTATGATATAATGCAAATCCCGTCTCATTCAAGCAATGAGGGAATGCCTAAACATATTGCCTGAGGGATAAGACAAAGTTCACCAATGTCGACCAAGTGTCTCAAACACAACCCCCTCCTTTTGGGCAGTCCACCACCAGAACAACCAGCTGTTATCTAGTGTGCATCTCTCGATACGTCCAATAGTTGTTGTGGAACATCTCCTGACACAGATACTGCCCAATACCAGTGGCGAAAAAAAACTGTTCTGGCCCACCACCCGAACTGGCAAGCACGTCAAGGGTCACCATGCTTTCCTGCCCGCAGCACAAGCAGCATCAAAACGATGGCCAAAACCATGCGGCGAACGAGCGAAAGAGGTCTGTCAGCAGCTGTTCTAGGTCCCTGCATGGACCTCCGTGATCAAAGCACTTCACTCCAGCCAGCCAAAAAGTTGTGGCCCCTGAATGAATCGCCTGCAACAAAACAAACTGTAATTATTGTTGAGTACAATGCAGTGCGCAGGTTGCATGTTTAAGCAGACTCATATCAAATGAGAGCAAGCTGCGCCTCTTACAGCCAGCGAGCAAAGGCATCTGCGAAAACCGATTCACGATTATCCTTTGTAATGATCTTTGGTGCATTTAGATTTCTACCATCTCCATCCCTGTGGAAGCTATATTTCCCACAGTCTTGGACTCCCGGTCCTCTGGCTGAACTTATGACCTGTGATATTGTGGTTTGACCAAAAGGGCTGGTTTGAGAAATGTTTTGTGTACCACCATTGGTACTGAGCAGTTCAGAAACACAATCTGACAAACACAGTACTACCTTGAGTCGGGCCAAAACAAAATCTGTGTGAGGAGACTAAACACACAACAACAACAGTCTTAAATTGCAGTAGGACAAGCGCAACGATGACAGGGCTCCACAGTGCGGACCATTGGTCGCATTTGCGGGGACCCTTTTCACTTGATCTCTGTGCGCAGTTCGAATAGGCTATAGCCTAAAGTTTATAAACTATACTACACATCGAACATAAAGGAAATATTTTTGTAATTTGCTATAGGTAGTCTTTAGGGACCACGCCAACTCTGGACTCAGTCGGCCAACAGTCAACTCGCCTATATTTTTTCACATTCAGTTTTATAAACTCTGTTCCACAGGGAAAACGATACACATTCTCTCCCCAGCAAAGAGGTCTTAAACAACAATTATTAAGTGCCCCACAGAGGCACCATTAACATCAAGTTGCAGGAACTCTGTCGATCATTCCATACATGGGGTGCAAAGAAACTGAAAGCAGAATTACCTGACTCCAATAGAGATCCCCCGAGACCAGGCCTAGTAGTTTGTGACATCCTGTAGGTTAAAACAATGAAGTAAAGTACGATGAGGTTGTGCAAAAGGGCTTTATTAACAAAAAAGAGTGCAATGCATCTATGTACAAGACGTCAAAAGAGCCCAGCCTACTTTCTGATACAGAATGCACGTGATGTGTACTGAAACCGTCGCACGTAATAAAGCGTATTGCGCCATAAGAAACTCGTCCAATGGCTTCAATACAGTTGCAACCTTGCATTCATATAAGACCCAGGGGTGTCATAACTAAATTTGCCCCAGAGGGCTGCATTCCTTCAATCAACGAGCTTCTGGAACAACCACACTGAAAATTGAGTTACATTTCTCACCATCCAAACAATCTTGCAAAAAACAACATGAGAGAACTATTCATCTTTTTAAATGTTTCTATACTCCCGACTGTCTAGTTAATCCAGTGATTATTAGCGACGCTGCGGACACAGTCAATAAACGGTTATAACATGTAGTTCATTATCATTATAAGAACCCCTGGTATAGACGATATCGTCATAGACTATAAAACTGTTATGAATGTCGACACAATAATTTTTTCCCCTGCCTATTTAAAAAGGCATGACATTGATGACTGGCTACGGCCAGAGTAAAGGTTTTTTTATTTCTCCATTTCTTTCGACTCTCAGATCATGAACGAGTCTCTTAATTCAAATGGCATGGGTCTGTTGGGGTCCTGATTCCATGGGCTTTGTTTGGACCCTTCTAGCTTGGGAGCCTTGTGACGATTTTAAAGAGCCGTCGAGTGCAAAAGCAGGAGTCGTGGAAAAAATATGTTGGGAGAATGTGGCGGTGGGAATGTAATAAAGGGAGCGTTGAACAACGAGGAGGGAGAGAGTCTGTGCTGCGCCAGATTAGGATAATGTCACCGTTAACTCAGACAGGGTTTGCATGTTTACATTCAATTTCATTAACCTTGACTCTGGCCCCTGAACTTGCCCCTCTATAAGGTTGTATGTGAAGCTTTCAGTTTCCCCCCTCCCATTTTGCTTGTCAAGACAGTGATTCCACATTCCACTCATATTTTGGAGGCCTCAATGACCCTGAAACCACTTCAACACCAACAACCACCTACCAGCTACTCTCACCTCATATTACATAGTTCTCCCAGCATTCTCGACACATTATTAGCTGCGAATAAAATATCGCTTCTTCGATACATGCAACAAAAACACAAATTCCACAAAACGAACCAAAAACTCTAATTCTTATTCTGATAGACAAGTCTACTCCTGGCTTGGTGCGAGTGTCCTGTTAGAGCTAGCTTAAAAGTCTTTGTTAGCTTGAGAACAAGGCACATTACATGCAGTACTTGTATCCGAGAATTAAGCCCAAGAAGCATTCACCTACAGTGGCAAAAAAGTATGTTACTCCACCAATTGTTGCAAGTTACTCCCACTTAAAAAGATGAGCTGTAATTCTCATCATAGTACACTTCAACTATGACAGACCAAAATGAGAAAATCAGAAAATCACATTGTTAGGATTTTTAATTTATTTATTGCAAATTATGTGGAAAATTAAAGTATTTGGTCACCTAACAAACAAGCCTATTTCTGTCTCTCACAGACCTTGTAAACTTCTTCCTTTACAGAGGCTCCTCTCTCCCCAACTCGTTAACCTGCCTATTAAATGCACCTGTTTGAACTTGTTATCAGTATAAAAACACCTGTCCACAACCTCAAACAGTCCACACTCCAAACTCCACTATGGCCAAGACCAAAGAGCTGTCAAGGAGCACCAGAAACAAAATTGTAGACCTGCACCATGCTGGAAAGACTGGGAATCTGCAATAGGTTAAGCAGCTGTTTTGAGAAATCAACTGTGGGAGCAATTATTAGGAAATGGAAGACATACAAGACCACTATAATACTCCCTCGATCTGGGGCTCCACGCAAGGATCTCAACCCCGTGGGTCAAAAATGATCACAAGAACGGTGAGCAAAAAATCCCAGGAACCACGACGGGGGGACCTAGTGAATGACCTGCAGAGAAGCTTGGGACCAAAGTAAACAAAGCCTTACCATCAGTGAAACAACACTATCCGCCAGGGACTTCATCCTGCTACGTGCCAGACGTGTCCCCCTCTTAAGCCAGTACATGTCCAGGCCCGGCTGAAGTTGGATGATGCCAGAAGAATGAGCATTTGGATGATCCAGAAGAAGATTGGGAGAATGTCCATATGTCAGATGAAACCAAAATATAGAACTTCTTTGTAAAAACTCAACTCGTCGTGTTTGGAGGAACAAAGAATGCGCAGTTGCAGCCAAAGAACACCATACCTACTGTAAGCATGGGCGTGAAACCATCCATCTTTGGGCGGTTTTTCCTGCAAAGGGACCAGGACGACTGATCCGTGTAAAGAAAGAATGAATGGGGCCATGTATCGTGAGAATTTTGAGTGAAAAACCTCCTCCATCAGCAAGGGCATTGAAGAGTGAACGTGCGTTGGTCTTTCAGGCATGGACAATGACCCAAACACCACCGCCGGCAACGAAGCAGTGGCTTCGTAAGAAGCATTTCAAAAGGTCTGGGAGTGCCTAGCCAGGCTCCAGATCTCAACCCCATCAGAAAATCTTTGGAGGAGTTGAAAGTCCATGTTGCCCAGCAAAGCCCCAGAACATCACTCTCTAGAGGAAGATCTGCATGGGAGAATGGGACAAAATTACCAGGCGTGTGCTTGAAAACCTTGCTGAAGACTTACAGAAACAAACTTGACCTCTGTCCCATTGCCAACAAAGGGGATATAACAAAGTATTGAGATAAACGTTTGTTATTGACCAAATACTTATTTTCCACCAATTTGCAAAATAAATTCATTAAAAAATCCTACAATGTGATTTTCTGATTCTTTTTCTCATTTTGTCTGTCATAGTTGGAAGTGTACTATGATTTGAAAATGACAGCCTACTCATCTTTTTAAGTGGGAGAACTTGCACAGTTTGGTGGCTGGGGACTAAATACTTTTTTGCCCCACTGTATATTAGGTTCTTGCAGAGAAAAAAAACCAGAAGAGAAGATCCCTAAACGTGGGTGGTTCTCACGTGCCTAAAAACCATGTATCTGACTAAGGAAGGTGGTGGATTGAATGTTGGAGAGGTGCATCATCGCTGGTGCCGGTCTGGAGGCAAACCCACAGCACTAAGGAAGGCCTGTGTGCTTGTCACACATCAAACGAAGCGGGCACCTTGTGACTCTAGCAGCCTCCCTCCCTTCTGCTCCCGCTCTCACATAACCACCCTCTTCTCCGCTCTCCTCATTTCATTCTCTCGCTCTGCATCTTCCCTCTTGGCCTCATCCCTGTACGATGCGTCCCCTCCTCTCTCACCCCATCGCCTCACAAGGGGTCTCTCTCTTTGAGATGTTCTGTTTTATCTCTTGCTTGCTCAACATTCAATTATACACCTTTCTTTGTCTTCAGTTGCTTGCCAGTCCTAACACATTCTCTCACTGGGTTAGAATACACAAGGAGAGATGGGTAGGACTTCGTCTCATTCACTATTAAATGATTCAACGTTGAACTCATCCTTCTCATCGTCCAGCTATTATCGAAGAAATGAACATCTCATATATCTCATTCTTGATATGTGATCACGTCCCATCTATTAGAATGCTCAATCTTGTGTGCTCTTAAAAACTCCTCAGTCTATCTCTCTTGCGATCACACTTTCTCCTATTGGACTCCAGTAATCACACGTCACATCTGCTTTGCTTTCTATTGCTGATGACATTCCAGTCAGGTCGCGCGAACAATCTTCAGCGACCGGCACAACAGGAAAAAGAGTCTGTGCACACGTAACTGCGCGTACGTCGACACTTTCCAAGGAAAATGAAGACAGGCTATGAAATCCTCTTATTCTGGGGCGCGCGCCTACCCAATCTAATTGACCTAAGAGTTCAGGAACGTTTTTTAAGCCGACGTCCTGCCCTGAATGAGTGCATCGAAAAAAACTTTGCAATGTACAGAAATGTCTATTTTGTGATAAACTTTGATTTTGCTGTGGGAAAGCAGCAACATCACTTTAAAAGAGAGATTGGGATTCACCGCTAACCACAGGAGATTCCAGATTATTTCCAACAACATGGCAAACAATTTTCTTAAATACATTTCTTGAACTGCATTGTTGTTAAGGCTTGTAAGTAAGCATTTCAATGTAAGGTCTACAACTGTTGTGTTCGGCGAATGTGAAAAATAAAATGTGATTTGATTTGGATTTTGATTTGATCCAGTTGCAGAGGGAGGTGTTTAGTGCCAGGGTCCTTAGCTGATGATGGGTTTTGAGGGCACATGCTAATGAGTATAGGTTAGTCTATATGGTTAGTCTATATGTTTAACAGTAAAGGTAGTTCTATATGTTATTTTAGTCTATATGGTTAGTCATATGGTTAGTCTATATGTCTTAAACAAGTATATTGGTTAATCTATACGTTTTTAACAGTATATGGTTAATCTATATGTTTAACACTATATGGTTAATCTATATGTTTAACAGTATAGGTTAATCATTTATTGTTTTAACCACTATAATGGTTGAATCTATATGTTTAACAGTATAGAGGTAAATCTATATGTTTAGATTATACAGGGTTAGTCTACATGGGTAACAGTATAGTGTTAGTCGTATATGGTTAGTCATATAGGGTTCATCCCGGATCCGGGATCATTCTCATCAGAAACGCTGACTAGCATAGCATAGCCTAGCGCCACAGGGTAACAGTAAGGGTTATATTTATATTTTTAACAATGCAGGTTAGTCTATATGGTTAGTCTATACGGGTTAGTCGTATATGGTTAGTCTATATGGTTAGTCTATATGGTTAGTCTATATGTTTAACAGTATAGGTTAGTACATATGTTCAGTATAAGTATTATATTTTAACAATGCAGGGTTAGTCTATATAGTTAGGTCTATAATGTTATTAGTTTACATATATGTCGTTTGTTATCTACTGTGTATTTTAATGGTTAGTCTATATGGTTAATTGTTAGTCTTTCATATGGTTATCTATATGGAGTCTATATGTTAACAGTATAGTTATCTATATGTTTAACAATGCAGCGTTATCTATATGTTTAAACAGTGTAGGTGTAACAGTATAACTTTAAACCATCCCCTCGCCCCGACCGGCGCAACCAGGGACCCTTTGCACACATCAACAACGGTCGCCCACGAAGCATCGTTACCCATCGCTGCACAAACGCCGCGGCCCTTGCAGAGCAAGGGGAACCACTACTTCTAGGTTTCAGAGCAAGTACGTGACCGACTAAAGGCTGCTAGCGCCCACCACCACTACCTAGCTAGCCATTTCACAATCCGTTACATAGAGTCATATGTTTAACAGTATTAGTTAATCTATATGTTTAACACTATAGGTTAATCATATGTTTAACAGTATAGGTTAATCTATATGTTTAACACTATATGGTTAATCTATTGTTTAACAGTATTAGGGATTTAATCTATATGTTTAACACTATATGGTTTAATCTTATGTTAACATATAGGGTTTAATCTATATGTTTAACACTAAATATGGATAATCTATATGATTTAACTAGTATATGGTTAAATCTAGTAATGGTTAATCTATATGTTTACAGTATATGAGAATCTAGTTTACATCTATATGTTTATACACTATATGTTAGATTAACCATATAGTGTTAAACATATAGATTAACCCTATACTGTTAAACATATAGATTAACCATATAGTGTTAAACATATAGATTAACCATATACTGTTAAACGTATAGATTAACCATATACTGTTAAACATATAGACTAACCATATAGACTAACCATATAGACTAAACATATAGACTAACCCTATACTGTTAAACATATAGACTAACCATATAGACTAACCCTATACTCCTATAGCATAGTGCCCTCAAAACCCATCACTCAGCTAAGGACCCTGGCACTAAACACCTCCCTCTGCAACTGGATCAAATCAAAATCAAATCAAATCACATTTTATTTTTCACATTCGCCGAACACAACAGTTGTAGACCTTACATTGAAATGCTTACTTACAAGCCCTTAACCAACAATGCAGTTCAAGAAATGTATTTAAGAAAATTGTTTGCCATGTTGTTGGAAATAATCCTGGAACTCCTGTGGTTAGGGTGAATCCCATCTCTTTTTAAAGGTGATGGTTGCTCCCACAGCAAATCAAAGTTGTCACAAAAATAGACATTCCTGTCATTGCAAAGTTTTTTCATGCACTCATTCAGGGCAGAGTCGGCTAAAACGTTCCGAACCTCTTCGGTAGCATGGGAGGGGGCCAGAGATAATTATTCTCTTCCCTGTGCTAGTGAGGGTGTAAGATTTTTTTCTGTTGTCCTCCCTCAGTTCCTCAGATCGCCTAAAACTAAAGGTCGTTAAAAAATTACCTGAGTGAAGATGGTGTCAATATTGGAGTATCGTCTTGCGAGTGTCCTGTCTCCCATGGGTCACGGAGTTGAGCTGAACATCTGCCCGTTGGTTGGGACAGATCAATGCCGCCCAACTCACTGGCAGCTTTGCTATAGGAGGCATTTAAAACTGAGATTTGGGTTGCCTGGGTTACAGCCAGGTTGGTGTACTTAGAAAGTAGGTTTTCCTTTTCTCTCAGCCGAGCTGACAGCTGGGGGATCTCTTCCTAAGATGCTGGTGTCCTTTTCTCTCAGCCGAGCTGACAGCTGGGAGATCTCTTCCTAAGATGCTGGTGTCCTTTTCTCTCAGCCGAGCTGACAGCTGGAACAGCCGGAGGATCTTCTCCTCCAAGCTGCTGGTTATCCTTTCCTCAGCCGAGACTAACAAGCCGGCAGGGATCTCTTGCCACACCAAAGCCCTGCGCCTGCCTGTCCTTTTCTCTAGCCGAAGAGCATAACAAAGCCGGAGGATCTCTTCCCCAAGCTGCTTGCGCGCTGTACTTTTCTAAACTCAGCCATCCCGCTAACAGCCGGAGGATCTCATCTCCCCCAAGCTTTTGCTGTGTCTTCTTCTCTCAGCCGACCCGCTAACAGCCGGAGGATCTCTTTCCCCAAGCTGACCTGGCCTGTCTCTTTTCTCTTCTACCAGGCTTAACAGCCGGAGTATTCTCTTCCCCAAGCTGCTAAGCGTATGCCTAGTCTCCCCAAAGCGAGCTATCAGCCGGAGCGTAAATCGGAGATCTTTTCTCCAAGCTGCCTGATGGTTCCTTTTCTCTCAGCCTCGAAGCATGACAGCGGGAGGATCTCTTCTCAGGCTGCGATGTCCTTTTCTCTCAGCCGAAGCTACAGCCGTGAGGAGTCTCTTCTTAGATGCTGTGGGTGTACCTTTTCTCTCTCAGGGCCGGAGGGCTAACAGCTGGTAAGGATCCTTAAATTCCCCAAGCTGCTCTGGTCTTCTTTTTCTCTTCAGCCGAGCTAACAGCCGCGAGGATCTCTTCCCCCAAGTGCTGTGTCCTTTTCTCTCAGCCCGAGCTAACAGTCCGTCCGAGAGGATCTCTTCCACCAAGCTCGCTGGTATCCCTTTTCTCTCAGCCGAGCTAACAGCCGGAGGATTCTCGCCCCAAGCTGCCTGGTAGTCCTGTTCTCTCAGCCGAGCTAACAGCCGCGAGGATCTCTTCCCACAAGCTTGCTGGAGATAGTCACTTTTCTCTCAGCCGAGCTAACAGCCGGAGGATCTGCTTCCCCAAGCTTAGCTGGTGTGCCTTTCTCTCAGCCGAGCTTAACAGCCGGAGGATCTCTTCCCCAAGCGAATGCCTGGTGTCCTTTTCTTCTAACAGCCGATAGACGTAACAGCCGGGAGCGATCTCTTCCACAAGCTTCTGGCTGTAGATTGGATGGTGCCACTTTTTCCACGTTACACCTATCTCTCATCTTGTGATTGATTGTGGTGTGACACCCCTGACGCGTTTGTGCCCAGCTGCTGGAGAAGAAACACCGGCGCGGCTAGCATTGCAGGTGGAGCCGTTAGCCTGATCCGTTTCATGATGGGCTAGCAGCCTAACTATACTTAACAGGAATCTGGGACTATGGCTAGCAGCTAACTGCTACTTAACAGGAATCTGGGACATGGCTACAGAACTAACTGCTACTTAACAGGAATCTGGACATGGCTAGCACTAACTTACTATCTTAACAAGAATCTTAGGGACATGGGCTAGCCCAGACTAACTGCTACGTTAACAGGAAGGTCTGGAAAGACATGGCTAGCAGACCTAAACTGACTACTTAACAGGAATCTGGAACATGGCTAGCAGCATAACTGCCTAAACTTTAACACGGAATCTGGGACATGGCTAAGCAGCAAATACTCCGCTAGACTTAACAGAATCTGCGACATGGCGTTAAGCAGCTAAACTTCCTACTTAACAGGAATCTGGGACATCGGCTAGCAGCCTAACTGCTTGGGGAATCTTAACAGGAATCTGGGGACATTGGGAACTAGCAGCTAACTGCCCCTACTTAACAGGTCTCTGGACACAAACCTTGCCGAGTTCCCAGCCCCTTAAAAGGCCTGAATACGCATCGCTGAGCCCAAATCGGCGGCTAGCAATACAAACTTTAGCCTATGATTTTCCTTTATTTTTATAAAGATTTAGTAAAAGCCAAAAGAGTGTAGACACTTACCACTGTCCACTGCTTGCACACGTTGATGACATTAGGCCTTCATAAGCGCTCCATTAGGACTCCATAAGCTCATAGGACTTCATAAGGCTTCCATAGGGCTCCATAGGGCTCGCATAGGGCTCCATAAGGCCTCCATAGGGCTCCAGAAGCGCCTTCATAGGGCTCCATAAGGCTCCATAGCGGCCTCCATAAGGGCTCCATACGGCTCCATAGGACCTTCCATAGGCTCCCAATAAGGCTCCATAGACTGATCTTAAAGACCTCCATACCCTTCATAGGGCTCCAAAATAAGCTCCCAATAAAATTGCTCCATAGGGCATCCATAAGGCCTCCATAAGGCCCTCCATAAGGCAAATCCATAAGGCCTTAACCATTAAGCTCCATAAGCCTCCATAGGACTCAAAACATTATAAAGGCTGTGCCATTAAGGCT
>NW_019944405.1:39198-48132 GCF_002910315.2 Salvelinus sp. IW2-2015 | reverse complement strand
TTGTGTTGCCTGGGTTACTAGCCAGAGGGTTGGTGGACTCGTACTTAGAAAAGTAGTTTCCTTTCTCTCAGCCGACGCTGTACAGCCTGGGATTCTCTTCCCCTAAGATTGCTGGTGTCTCTTTTTCTCTCAGCGCCGGAGGCGTATAACTCGGTGGACATCTAACAGTTCCAAGACTGCTCTGGTGTCCTTTTCTCTCAGCCTCGAGCTATGACAGCTGCGAGGATCTCTTCCAGGAGCTGCTGATGCTCCTTTTCTCTCAGCCCGATGCTACAGTCCTGCGGAGGATCTCTTCCACAGATGCTGCTGGGGTACCCTTTTCTCTCAGCCGAGGCTGACAGCTGGGATCCTTTTCCCTAGGATGCTCTGGTCCTTCCTTTTCTCTCAGCCGAGCTGACAGCTGGGGGATCTCTTCCTAAGATGCTGGATGGTTGTGTATTTAGGGCAGACAAACCCCTGTCCATTTTCCAATTGCACCTTATATTCATCTTGTGATTGTGCGGAAAACATCTCACTCCTGACATTTGTGCCCAGCTGTGGACAAAAACACCGCTAGACTAGCACTGCTAGCTCTGCTTTCATGATGGCTGGCATATAACTGATACTTAACCGGAATCCGGAACACAAACTTGCAGTCCCAGCCATAAAGGCTGACCTCGTTGCAGAATCCATAGCAATGCAAACTTTAGCTATGATTAAACACATTTGAATTAAACCTATTTCATAAAAACAACAAACCGAGTGTAGACGGTAAACTGCTCTGTTACGCGCTTGGATGACATCTGTTGCGTTCTGACTTCTAGAGGACTTGTAGAATCAAAGTAAATGACCAAACTATATTGCTACTTCTGGGAAACAAATTTGCTAACCCTATAGACTAACAGTATAAGGTGAGTCTATATTGTTAACAGTATAGGGTTAGTCTATATGGTTAACAGTATAAGGTTAGTCTATATGGTTAGTCTATATGGTTAACAGTATAGGGTTAGTCTATAGGGTTAGTCTACAAGGTTAGTCTATACGTTTAATAGTATAGTGTTGGTCTATATTGTTAATTTATATGTCTAACAGTATACAGTTAGTCTATAGGGTTAGTCTACATGTTTACTTAGTCTATAGGGGTTTGTCTATATGTTTAACAGAATAGGGTGGGTCTATATGTTTAACAGTATAGGGTGAGTCTATAGTGTTAGTATACCGTATACTGTTTAACACTATAGACTAACCCTATAGACTAACCCTATACTGTTAACCATTAAGACAAACCTTATAGACTAACCTTATACTGTTAACTATATAGAATAACCATATAGACTCACCGTATACTGTTTAACCATATAGACTAACACTATAGACTAACCTTATACTGTTTAACCATACAGACTAAACCTATTTACTAACCCTATACCTATACTAACCCTAAGTCTATTTTATTTATTTATTTTTTTCACCATTATTTCACCACCTATACTGTTAACCATATAGACTAACTATATAGACTAAACCCAATAAACTCACCCTATACTGTTAAACGTACAGATTAACTCCAATACCGTTTACCATATAGACTAACCCCATATAGACTAACTATATAGACTAAACCCATATAGACTAACTATATAAACTAACCCCATATAGACTAACTTATATTAGATAAACCCATATAGCCTAAACTAATATAACAATCTAAACCCCATATAGAACAAACTATATAGACTAAACCCATATAGACTTCACCCCATATATGACTAACTATCTTAGAGCTAACTATATTAGACTAAACCCATATGACTATAACCCCAATTAGATCCTAACTGATATAGACTTAACACATTAAGGAGCTAACTATATAGATTCTAACCCCATATAGAGCTAGCTATTATAGACTAACTATATGACTAAACCCAAATAGGACTAACCCATATAGAACCCAAATTATAGACTAAACCCATACTACGACTAACCCTATATTAGATAAGTTCTAGACTAACTTTAGTAGACTAACTTATATAGATATACACCCATATAGACTAACCCAACTCATAGACTAACTATATAGAGCTAAACCCCATATAGACTAACTATTATAGATCAACCCCATATTAGACTAACTATATATGACTACCCCATCTAGACTAACTATATAGATTCTAAACTATATGACGTAACTCCCATATAGACTACCTACTCATAAACTTAAACCATAATAGACTGAATCTATATAGAGTCAACCATATAGACTAACTAATATAGACTAGATACCCCTATAGACTAACCCCCATATAGGACTAACTAATTAGAGCTCAGCTATATAACTAACTATATAGTACTAAAACCATATAGACTAACCCTTAGACTAACTATATCGACTAAACCCATTATAGACTAACTAGCTATAAACTAACCCGCATTATAGACTAACTATGTCAGCCTAAACCCATATAGTACTAATACTATAGTAAAGCTACCCGCCATATACGACTAACTATATAGACTAAACCCATATAGACTAACTATATAGACTAAACCCATATAGACTAACTATATAGACTAAACCCATATACACTAACCCAATACTGTTAACGAAATAGACTCACCCTATACTGTTAGCCCTACATACTAACATCATATACCAACCTTATAGACTAACCCTATAGACTCACCCTATACTGTTAACCATATAGACCAACCATATAGACTAACTCCATATAGACTAACCCTATACTGTTAAAAATATAGACTAACTATATAGACTCACCCTATACTGTTAACCATATAGACCCACCCTATTCTGTTAAACATATAGACTAACCCTATACTATTAACCATAAAGACTAACCCTATAGACCAACATTATACTATTATATATATAGACTAACCATATAGACTAACCATATAGACCAACATTATACTATTATATATATAGACTAACCATGTAGACTAACCCTATACTCTTAAACATATAGAGTAACCCTATACTGTTAAACATATAGAGTAACCCTATAGACTAACCATTTACTGTTAAACATATAGACTAAAACTTAGGTCAGTACAGGTGCATCAAAGCTGGGACAGAGAGACTGAAAAACAGCTTATCTCTCAAGGCCAGACTGTTGAATTGCCATACCTCATATGTATATACTGTATTCTACTGTATTTTAGTCAATGCCACTCCGTCGTTGCTCGATTTAGGTACATATTTCTAATTCCATGCTTTTCCTTTTAGATGTGTGAATATTGTTGTTAATTGTTAGATACTACTGCACTGTTGGAGATAGCAATACAAGGATTTTGCTACACCCGAAAAAACATTTGACAAATACGTGTATGTGACATATACAATTTGATTTGATTTGATAAGCTAAGGGTAAAATACACACAAATTGTTATACCAACTACATAACTACATGCCAGCTGTTATATCAACTAAATAATTACATACCAACTCTTATACCAACTTCATAAGTACATACCGACTGTTATACCAACTTCATAAATACATACTAACTTTAATGCAGGGACACCAATCAGTTCTACCTAATTTCTATCAACATGTCAAATGTGCAACCAAAGGAAAACAATTCTAGATCCTCTACTCCACACACAGGGACGCGTACAAAGCTCTCCCTCGCCCTCCATTTGGTAAATCCCACCACATCTCTATCCTCATGATTCCTGCTTACAAGCAAAAATTAAACAGGAAGCACCAGTGACTCGGTCTATAAAAAAGTGATCAGATGAAGCAGATGCTAAGCTACAGGACTGTTTTGCTACCACCGACTGGAACATGTTCCGGGATTCTTCCGATTGCATTGAGGAGTACACCACATCAGTCACTGGCTTTATCAATAAGTGCATCGGGGATGTCGGCCCCACAGTGACTGTACGTACATACCCCAACCAGAAGCCATGGATTACAGGCAAAATTTGCACTGAGCTAAAGGGTAGAGCTGCCGCTTTCAAGGTGCGGGACTCTAACCCGGAAGTTTATAAGAAATCCTGCTATGCCCTGCGACGAACCATCAAACAGGCAAAGCGTCAATACAAGACGAAGATTGAATCATACTCCACTGGCTCTGACGCTCGTCTTATGTGGCAGGGCTTGCAAAATATTACAGACTACAAAAGGGAAGCACATCCGCGAGCTGCCCAGTGACAAGAGCCTACCAGATGAGCTAAATCACTTCTATGCTCGCTTCGAGGCAAGCAAAACTGAGGCATGCATGAGAGCATCAGCTGTTCCGGACGACTGTGTGATTACGCTCTCCTTAGCCAGCATGAGTAAGACCTTTAAACAGGTCAACAGACACAAGGCTGCGGGGCCAGATGGATTACCAGGACATATGCTCCGGGCATGTGCTGACCAACTGGCAGGTGTCTTCACTGACATTTTCAACATGTCCCTGATTGAGTCTGTAATACCAACATGTTTCAAGCAGACCATCATAGTCCCTGTGCCCAAGAACACGAAGGCAACCTGCCTAAATGACTACAGACTCGTAGCACTCACGTCTGTAGCCATGAACTGCTTTGAAAGGCTGGTAATGGCTCACATCAACACCATTTCTCACACAGTGTTCCTTTGTCCAGCGTGTGAAAGGTAGCTGTGGAGTGCAATAGAGATCTGCATCATCATGGGGAATCTGTTTGGGCCAGTAATGCAAATATGGAGTGCGTCATAGGAGTTCTTGGGGATATATGTGTTTGATGTGAGCCCATTAGCCAGCCTTTCAAAGCATTCGAGGCTACAGACGTGAAGTGCTACGAAGTCGTAGTCATTTAGGAGGTTAGCCTTCGTGTTCTTAGGCCAGGGACCATATGATCGGTCTGCTCTCGAAACATGTCGGTATTACAGACTGCAAAATCAGGGACATGTTGAAAAATGTCCAGTGAGACACCTGCCCAGTTGGTCAGCACAGCCCGAGGCATATGATACCTGGTAATCCATCTGGCCCGCAGCCTTGTGCCTAGTTGACCTGTTTCAAAGGTTCCTTAGCCATGGCTGGCTTAGGAGAGGCGTAATCACACAGTTCGGCCGAAAACAGCTGATGCTCTCAGCAGCTAGACCTTCAGTTATTGCTGTGCTCGAAGCGAGCATAAGAAGTGATTTAGCTCATCTGGTTAGGCTCTTGTCACATGGGCAGCTCGCTGCGATGTAGCTTCATCCTTTTGAGGCTGTAATATTATTGCAAAGCCCTGCCACATTAAGACGAGCGTCAGAGCCAGGGAGGTATGATTCAATCTTTCGTCTTGTATTGGACGCTTTGGCCTGTTTGTGGTTCCGTCGCAGGTCATGAGCAGATTCTTATAACTGTCGGGTTAGCAGTCCCGACCTTGAAGCGCGCAGCTCTACCCTTTAGCTCAGTGTATTTCCTGTTATATCCATGGCTTCTGAGTTGGGGTAGTACGTACAGTCACTGTGGGGCCGACATCCCCGATTGAACTTATTGATAAAGGCCAGTTGACTGATGTGGTGTACTCCTCAATGCAATCGAGAATGCCGGAACATGTTCCAGTCCGGAAGAGGTGGTCAGCAAAAAACGTCCTGTGAGCTTAGCATTCTCGCTTCCATCTGCATCACTTTTTATAGACCGAGTCACTGGTGCTTGCCTGTAGTAATTTTTCTTTAAGCGGAAGGAATCGATGAGGACTAGAGATTGGGGTGGGAATTACCAAAGGAGGGCGAGGAGAGCTATTGTACGCGTCCTAGTGTTGGAGTAGTAGGATCTAGAATCTGGTTTCCTTTGTGCAATTTGACAGTTGTGTGAAGAAAATTAGGTAGAATGATGTTGGTGTATTCCTGGCATTAAAGTTTAGTTATGTATTTATGACGTTGTTGAGTAGAGCGGATGGGCGGGGCGTATGTAATTATGAAGTTGGATATAGGAGTTTGGTTATGTATATGTAGTTGAGTGGTAAGCAGCTGGGGGAAGATATTAACTAGTAGTATAGACGCAGACCACAAGTAGTAAGCAGATTTGGGTGTGTATTTACGCTTAGTTACTCGCGAGCGAATCAAGATTCCAAATTGTATAGTTCACATCAGCGTATTTTGTTCAAATTTTCTTTCGGGGGCCGGTAGTCAAATCCTGGTGTATTGCTTCTGCACAACGCGAGCTGCCCAGTAGTATCTAACAATTCACACAACAATCATCTCACACATCTAAAAGGAAAGGCGATGAACTTAGAAAAATACTGTACCCTAAATCGAGCAGCCGAACGGACGCCAGTGCACTTGACTAACAATACAGCTAGAAGTTCACAGTACATCCCTAATACATACTGCACGGCCTATGGCGCTGATGAGTGAATAATACAGAATCTGGGCTCATGCAGAGATAGCGCTTTTCCAGTCCTCTGTCCCAGCTTTGATTGCCCACCCTTACCCTGACCTAAGCTCTCGCAGTCTCATGTATTACACCACGTAACATGGTATAGTCCCTATTAGGGCATTACTCTACTATGATCTTAAACCAGTAAGGGCTTACATCTAGATCGTTTACGAGAGCTACTAGCAGCGTTAGTCTAACAATGGTTAGATCATCATATTATACATAGAGATAAATGTGATGGTCCTATCATGGATTTCAGTCCTATACTTGGCTTAGTCTATGATAGCCTCATAATAGCTAGAATGTTGGTCTAAAGCCGGTTAGTCTTTAACTCTATCTAATCAGCTCCCATAGGGTTAGTCTATATGCTTCTAACAGGAATAGGAGTGGGTCATATATGGTTAACAGTAGTAGGGTGAGTCTATATAGTTAGTCATATATTTCTTAACAGCGCTATAGGGTTACCTATATGGAAGTTAGTCTATCGATGGCTTCGTCTATATGCGTAAGCAGTATAGGGTGAGCTATAGGGTTAGCTAAAGAGTTGGTAATATGATGTTAGCTATCTCTACGGGCTAACAGTGTATAGAGGCATGAAGTCTATTTCAGTTCAAACAGTATTGGGTTAGTGTTATAATGGGTTTAAGCTCTATATAGATTAGTCTATATCGGTTAAGTATAATAATAGTTAGTCTATATAGGTTTTTTAGTCCCTCAATATGAGTTAAGTCTAATATGGGTTTAGTCATGATAGTTATCTTATGGTTTAGTACTTATATAGTTAGTCTAATGGGTTTAGTCATATAATAGTTAAGTCATAATGGGGTTAGTTGATATATAGGTTAGTTCTATATGGTTTAGCTCTACATAGCTTAGTCTATATGGGTTAGTCGATATATGGGTTTAGTCTAATAGTATAGTCTATATGGGTTAGTTTATATAGAGTCTTATATGGGCTTCGTCTACATAGTTAGTCTATATGGGAGTTAGTTCTATATAAGATTAGATCTATATGAGGGTTTAAGTCTACATAGTTAGTCTATATGGGTATATGTCTATATGGGTTTAGTCTACATAGTTAGTCGTATATGGCGGGTAGCTTTACTATAGTATTAGTACTATATGGGTTTAGGCTGACATAGTTAGTCTATAATGCGGGTTAGTTTATAGCTAGTTAGTCTATAATGGGTTTAGTCGATATAGTTAGTCTAAGGGTTAGTCTATATGGTTTTAGTACTATATAGTTAGTTATATAGCTGAGCTCTAATTAGTTAGTCCTATATGGGGGTTAGTCTATAGGGGTATCTAGTCTATATTAGTTAGTCTATATGGTTGACTCTATATAGATTCAGTCTATTATGGTTTAAGTTTATGAGTAGGTAGTCTATATGGGAGTTACGTCATATAGTTTAGAATCTATATAGTTAGTCTAGATGGGGTAGTCATATATAGTTAGTCTAATATGGGGTTGATCTATAATAGTTAGTCTATATGGGGTTTAGCTCTATATAGTTAGTCTATGAGTTGGGTTAGTCTATATGGGTGTATATCTATATAAGTTAGTCTACTAAAGTTAGTCTAGAACTTATCTAATATAGGGTTAGTCGTAGTATGGGTTTAGTCTATAATTTGGGTTCTATATGGGTTAGTCCTATTTGGGTTTAGTCATATAGTTAGTCTATAATAGCTAGCTCTATATGGGGTTAGAATCTATATAGTTAGCTCCTTAATGTGTTAAGTCTATATCAGTTAGGATCTAATTGGGGTTATAGTCATATGGGTTTAGTCTAATATAGTTAGCTCTAAGATAGTTAGTCATATATGGGGTGAAGTCTATATGGGTTTAGTCTATATAGTTTGTTCTATATGGGGTTTAGATTGTTATATTAGTTTAGGCTATATGGGTTTATCTAATATAAGTTAGTCTATATGGGAGTTAGTTCTATATAGTTAGCTATAGTGGGTTTAGTTCTATTACTAGTTAAGATCCTATGATGGGGTGAGTTAGTAGTATAGTTAGTCTATATGGGGTTTAGTCGTATATAGCTTGTCTATCATGGGCGTTAATCTCATATGTAAACCGGGTATTGGAGTTAATCTGTACGTTTAACAGTATAGGGTGGTTATTGCGGTTAAGTCTATATAGTTAGTTCTATATCGGTTAACAGTTAGGTGAGTGAAAGTAATGTGTTCGAAAAAAATAACCTAAATAAAAATAGACTTCAGGTTAGTATAGGATTAATGGTTAAGTAATAGGGTTTTAGTCTGTATGGATTAAACCAGCTATAAAGGTTAGTTCTATAGTGTTAGTCTATATGGTTTAAACAAGTATACCGGTGAGTATCTATTGATGGTATATTCTATATGTTACAGTATAAGGTTAGTCTTAGGCTTGTCTTAATGGGTTAACAGTATAGGTTAGTCTATAGGGTTAGTCTATAGTGTTTAAGAAGTAATACGGTAATTAACTAACACCGATAGACTTCACCCTATACTGTTAAATATAGACCCACCCTATTCTGTCTAAACATATGACAAACCCTACATAGGACTAAGTAAACATGTAGACTAACCCGATAGACTAAACTATCTCTCTCTTGCG
>NW_019944405.1:29476-37705 GCF_002910315.2 Salvelinus sp. IW2-2015 | reverse complement strand
TGTGAGAATGCTATTCATTGACTACAGCTCAGCGTTCAACACCATAGAGCCCTCAAAGCTCATCACTAAGCTAAAGATCCTGGGACTAAACACCTCCTTCTGCAACTTGATCCTGGACTTCCTGACGGGCCACCCCCAGGTGGTGAGGGTAGGTAGCAACACATCTGCCACGCTGATCCTCAACACTGGAGCTCCCCAGGGGTGCGTGCTCAGTCCCCTCCTGTACTCCCTGTTCACCCACGACTGCATGGCCAGGAACGACTCTAACAGCATCATTAAGTTTGCTGACGACACAACAGTGGTAGGCCTGATCACCGATAACGACGAGACAGCCTATAGGGAGGAGGTCAGAGACATGGCCGGGTGGTGCCAGAATAACAACCTATCCCTCAACGTAACGAAGACTAAGGAGATGATTGTGGACTACAGGAAAAGGAGGACCGAGCACGCCCCCATTCTCATCGACGGGGCTGTAGCGGAGCAGGTTGAGAGCTTCAAGTTCTTTGGTGTCCACATCACCAACAAACTAGAATGGTCCAAACACACCAAGACAGTCGTGAAGAGGGGACGACTAAGCCTATTCCCCCTCAGGAAACTAAAAAGATTTGGCATGGGTCCTCAGATCCTCAAAAGGTTCTACAGCTGCAACATCGAGAGCATCCTGACTGGTTGCATCACTGCCTGGTATGGCAATTGCTCAGCCTCCGACCGCAAGGCACTACAGAGGGTAGTGTGTACGGCCCAGTACATCACTGGGGCCAAGCTGCCTGCCATCCAGGACCTCTACACCAGGCGGTGTAGGAGGATGGCCCTAAAACTTGACAAAAACCCCAGCCACCCCAGTCATAGACTGTTCTCTCTGCTACCGCATGGCAAGCGGTACAGGAGTGCCAAGTCAAGGACAAAAAGGCTTCTCAACAGTTTTTACCCCCAAGCCATAAGACTCCTGAACAGGTAATCAAATGGCTACCCGGACTATTTGCATTGTGTGCTCCCCCAACCCCTCTTTTACACTGCTGCTACTCTCTGTTTATCATATATGCATTGTCACTTTAACTATACATTCATGTACATACTACCTCAATTGGCCCGACCAACCAGTGCTCCCGCACATTGGCTAACCTGGCTATCTGCATTGTCCCGCAACCCGCAACCCACCACCCGCCAACCCCTCTTTTACGCTACTGCTACTCTCTGTTCATCATATATACATAGTCACTTTAACTTGTTATGGCTGCAGGGGGCGTATTGAAAACTGGAAAATATGTGCCAATTTTCAAACGGCCTCTTAATCAATTTTTGCTCTTACAATATGCATATTATTATTACTATTGGATAGAAAACAGTCTCTAGTTTCTAAAACCGTTTTAATTATTTCTCTAAGTGGAACAGAACTATTTTTACAGCCCATTTCCTATCCGGAAGTGAGATTTCCAAAATCGATGTCGCTCTTCAAGACCTTGTCTATAAAAGGGCATGTCACTTAGGACTGTAGAAACACGTCATACGCCTTCCTCTGGGTGTCATGCGGAAGTGAGAGCAGAAATGACTTGATTATCTCGTCCTGGGATTGAACACAACCTCTTGGAGTGAGACTTGCGCACTTAATTTTCTTTTCTGGGCGCGAAGTAGGACCTGGACTCGGCTCCTGGAAAACACTCGTTAAAGGTGAATATGATCTCTGGCTTCGATTTTATTTGATACATGTCACAATATCATCCTAAAGTATGTTCTTTCAATATAGTTTHATTATATTATTGAAATTTATTCTGGACTTTAGACGTGATGCGACGCAAGAATTGGTTCAAGAACGAGAGGTTAGCAACGCACGGCCAGTGTGCTTGCTAATTCAAGAGGGAAATCGTTCGTTCTGGATCGAAATAAAGACGTTTCTGAACAAAGGACCCCTTGGAGAACATTCTGATGGAAGATCAACAAAGATAAGGACCCAATTTGGGATGCTTTTTCATATATCTGTCGAACTGTGCTATGCTACCGTTTGACTAGAATCAATGCTGCTTGTGCTAGCTATTGTAGTAAGCTAATATAACGATATATTGTGTTTTCGCTGTAAAACACTTCAAAAATCGGAAATATTTGGCTCTATTCACAAGATCTTTGTCTTTCTTTAGCTATCCACCATATATTGTTTCTGAATGTTTTATGATGTGTAATTAGTAGTTGACGTTGGTGTCTGTATTTTCTCTGGCTACTCCCGTGCGATTTCTGACTGTAGCTATGATGGTAGCAGTAATGTAAAACTGATTTATAGCGAAAATATGCAAATTTTTTGAACAAAACATAGATTTATTGTGTAACATGTTATAGGACTGTCATCTGAGGTATTTTTTTCTAGGTTATTTAGGTTGGTTCTAGGTTAGTTAGGTTGGCTTGTGCATGCTACTTGCATCCTACTTGTGCTGTGAAAAATGTCTGTCCTCCTTTTTTATTTGGTGGTGAGCTAACATAAATATATGTGGTGTTTTCTCTGTAAAACATTAAAAAATCG
The DNA here is from genome assembly GCF_002910315.2 of Salvelinus sp. IW2-2015. Lineage (NCBI taxonomy): Eukaryota > Metazoa > Chordata > Actinopteri > Salmoniformes > Salmonidae > Salvelinus > Salvelinus sp. IW2-2015. Next base: position 35,196 of record NW_019944405.1, on the reverse strand, counting down.
GACATGTTGGCTGGATTGACAAGATGTTTATCTTTCAAATGCTGTATTGGACTTGTTAATGTGTGAAAGTTAAATATTAAAAAAAATAGATTTTGAATTTCGCGCCCTGCACTTGAGCTGGATGTTGTCATAGTGTACCGGCGTCGGGCTGCAGCCATAACAGGCTAACCACATCAACTGTTATACCACTTACAATAACTACATACTAACTGTTGTACCAACTACAAAACTACAGTTGAAGTCGGAAGTTTACATACACCTTAGCCAAATACATTTAAACTCAGTTTTTCACAACTCCTGACATTTTATCCTAGTAAAAATTCCCTGTCTTAGGTCAGTCAGGATCACCACTTTAGTTTAAGAATGTGAAATGTTAGAAAAATAGTAGAGAGAATGACTTATTTCAGCTTTAATTTCTTTCATCACATTCCCAGTGGGTCACACGTTTACATACACTCAAATAGTATTTGGTAGCACTAACTTTAACTTCTTATGGCTGCAGGGGCAGTATTGAGTAGCTTGGATGAAAAGGTGTGCGGAGGTGCCCAGAGTAAACTGCCTGCTCCTCAGTCTCAGTTGCTAATATATGCATATATTAGTCTATTTGGATAGAAAACTCTCTGAATTTTCTAAAACTGTTTGAATGGTGTCTGTGAGTATAACAGGACTCATATGGCAGTCAAAACTTGAGAAAAAATCGAACCAGGAAGGGGAAATCTGAGGTTTGTAGGTTTTCAACTCATCGCCTATCGAATACACAGTGGGATATGGGTCCATTTGCCACTTCCTACGGCTTCCACTAGATGTCAACAGTAGTTAGAACCTTGTCTGATGCTTCTACTGTAAGTGGGGCCGAAGTAGAGGGGATTGAGTAAGGTCTACCATGACCTGACCATGCTCTGACCATGCACGTTCATGTTGAGAGCGAGCTCTGGTCCATCGCACATCTGAAGGCAATGTAATTCTCCGGTTGGAACATTATTGAAGATTTATGTTAAAAACATCCTAAAGATTGATTCAATACATCGTTTGACATGTTTCTACTGACTGTTATGGAACTTTTTGACATTTCGTCTGCTTTTAGTGAACGCGCTTCGTGACTTGTTTTTTGTTTATTGTTTTTGTTTGGATTTGTTTACCAAACGCGCTAACAAAAGTAGCTATTTGGACATACATGATGGACATTACCGAACAAATCAAACATTTATTGTCGAACTGAGATTCCTGGGAGTGCATTCTGATGAAGATCATCAAAGGTAAATTAATATTTATAATGTTATTTTCTGACTTCTGTTGACTGCACAATATGGCGGGTACCTGTATGGCTTGATTGGGCTCTGAGCGCCGACCTCAGATTATTGCATGGTTTTTGCTTTTTCCGTAAAGCCTTTTTGAAATCTGACACAGAGGTTGCATTATGTAAAAGTTAATCTTTAATTCTATGTAAAACATGTGTCTTTCATCAAAGATATGATGAGTATTTCTGTAATTTGATGTGGCTCTCTGCAATTTCTCCGGATATTTTGGAGGCATTTCTGAACATGGCGCCAATGTAAACTGAGGTTTTTGGATATAAATATGAACTTTATCGAACAAAACATATATGTATTGTGTCCTATGAGTGTCATCTGATGAAGATCATCAAAGGTTAGTGATTCATTTTATCTCTATTTCTGCTTTTTGTGACTCCTGTCTTTGGCGGAAAAATGGCTGTGTTTTTCTGTGATTTGGCGGTGACCTAACATAATCGTTTGTGGTGCTTTCACTGTAAAGCCTTTTTGAAATCGGACACTGTGGTGGGGATTAACAAGAAGTGTATCTTTAAAATGGTGTGAAATACTTGTATGCTTGAGGAATTTTAATTATGAGATTTCTGTTGTTTGAATGTGGCGCCCTGCACTTTCACTGGCTGTTGTCATATCGATCCCGTTAACGGGATTGCAGTTAAATTGTTTTACTTGGGTGAAACGTTTCAGGTATCCTTCCACAAGCTTCCCACAATAAGTTGGGTCAATTTTGGCCCATTCAACCTGACAGAGCTGGTGTAACTGAGTCAGGTTTGTAGGCCTCCTTGCTCGCACATGCTTTTTAAGTTCTGCCCACAACATTTCTATGGGATGAGGTCAGGGCTTTGTGATGGCCACTCCAATACCTTGACTTTGTTGTGCTTAAGCCATTTTCCACAACTTTGGAAGTATGCTTGGGGTTATTGTCCATTTGAAAGACCCATGTGTGACCAAGCTTTAACTTCCTGACTGATGTCTTGAGATGTTGCTTCAACATATCCACATCATTTTCGCTCCTCATGATGCCATCTATTTTGTGAAGTGCACCAGTCCCTCTTGCAGCAAAGCACCACCACAACATGATGCTGCCACCCCCGTGCTTCACGGTTGGGATGATGTTTGTCAGCTTGCAAGCCTCCCCCTTTTTCCTCCAAACGTAACGGTGGTCATTATGGCCAAACAGTTCTATTTTTGTTTCATCAGACCAGAGGACATTTCTCCAAAAAGTCTAATCATTGTCCCCATGTGCAGTTGCAAACCGTAGTCTGGCTTTTTTATGGCGGTTTTGGAGCAGTGGCTTCTTCCTTGCTTAGCGGCCTTTCAGGTTATGTCGATATAGGACTCGTTTTACTGTGGATATAGATACTTTTGTACACGTTTCCTCCAGCATCTTCAAAAAGTCCTTTGCTCTTGTCCTGGGGTTGATTTGCACTTTTCGCACCAAAGTACATTCATCTCTAGGAGACAGAACGCGTCTCCTTCCTGAGCGATATGACGGCTGCATAGTCCCATGGTGTTTATACTTGCGTACCATTGTTTGTACAGATGAACGTGGTACCTTCAGGTGTTTGGAAATTGTTCTCAAGGATGAACCAGACTTGTGGAGGTCTACAGTTTATTTTCTGAGGTCTTGGCTGATTTCTTTTGATTTTCCCATGATGTCAAGCAAAGAGGCACTGAGTTTGAAGGTAGGCCTTGAAATACATCCACAGGTACACCTCCAATTGACTCAAATTATGTCAATTAGCCTACCAGAAGCTTCTAAAGCCATGACATCATTTTCTGGAATTTTCCAAGCTGTTTAAAGGCACAGTCAACTTAGTGTATGTAAACTTCTGACCCACTGGAATTGTGATACAGTGAATTATACGTTAAATAATCTGTCTGTAAACAATTGTTGGAAAAATTACTTGTGTCATGCAAAAAGTAGATGTTCTGAATGACCTGTCAAAACTATAGTTTGTTAACAATACATTTTTGGAGTGGTTGAACAATGAGTTTTAATGACTCCAACCTAAGTGTATATAAACTTCCGACTTCAACTGTATCTACATACCAACCATGATGCTGTCAGGTTTATGTATGTGAACGACACCAACCTTTTACTGAAGTGAGTCCACTAAGAAAATATATCATCCATCAAAATATAGTTATGTGTGTGTGTGTGTGTTTTGATGATGGTTAGTTTAATGTGACTCAAGCTGTTCCTGCAAATGAACTCATTTACTACTGAGAAACCATCACACACACACACACAACACACACACACACACACACACACACACACACCACACACACACCACACACACACACGCACACGCACACGCACACGCACACGCACACGCACACACACACACACCACACCACACACACACACACACACACACACACACCCACACACGCACACACGCAACACACGCACACACGCACACACGCACACACAGACACACACAAACACAAACCGTTGAAAGGAATGCAAAGAAATAACTAAGAAGAGAGACACAACCCTCCATTCCACTGGGAATTTATAGTATTCTTCTCCGCTTCTCTCTCTCTAACTTCCTTTCTCTAACTCTCTCTCACTCTCTCTATCCATATCTCTCTTTCTTTATCCATTTCTCCCTCTCTTCCTCTCCTCTACCTCTCTCTCTCATCCATCTCTCCCTCTTTTCCTCTCTTCCCCCTCTCTCATCCCACTCTCCCTTCTCTCTCTCTCTCTCCTCTCCCTGTCTTCCTCAAATCCTTTGCTCTCTGATTATGCATGATCCCATGGTGCACTGCTCTCTAAGATCATCCACCTGTCAATCACCAAACACACACACACACACACACACACACACACACACCACAACACACACACACACACACACACACACACACACACACACACACCACACACACACACCACACACACACACACACACACACACACCACACACACACACACACACACACACACACACACACACACTAGTTCAGTCTGCCAAGTGTTGATGTAAAGGTGAAGATTTTAATGTTATCATTTCATGAGAACCACATTAGACTGTTAACACGATATACACGTTAAAATATTAACACAATACGCACGTTAGACTGTTAAAACAATACAAACATTACAATGTAAACACAATACACACATTATAATGTCACCACAATCCCACATTTTTATAATGTTAACACAAAACACATTATAATGTTTTACACCTTACAACACCATATAATGTAAACCTCTTTGACACTAGGGTCAGATTAAAAAATAATAAATAAATAACGTTCCCAAGGTAAACGGACTATTTTCTCAGGTCCAGATCGTAGAATATGCATATAATTTACAGATAGGATAGAAAACACTCCAAAGTTTCCCAAACTGTCCAAATATTGTCTGTGAGTATAACAAAACTATTATTCTGCAGGCAAAAAACCTGAGAAAATCGAACCCGGAAGTGATTTTTTATTTGTTTTATCTGTTTCCTGGCCCGTCTTTTCTCCATTTAAAGGGGTATCACCAGATTCCTTTTCTCCAATGGCTTTCCTCAGTCTGTGACAGGCTTTAAGACATAGTTTTCAGGCTTTTATTTTGAAAAAATGAGCGAGATTTTTCAAAGTAGGTCAGGTGGTCCGCTGATTTAGTTCCTGCCGCGCGAAGGAGGGGTAGCTCTCCATTTCTTTTTCTTCTCTTTTATTGAATAGTTACTTCTGGTATAATATTATCCGATATGTTTGTTAAAAACAACTGAGGATTGATTATTAAAACCATTGACATGTCTACGACCATTACAGATACCTTTTTGGAATTCGTCAACGGAACGAGGCTTTTGGTTTTTTCTGAAGCATAACGCGGAAGCGTTTTTTGTTATAAAGTATATTTTTATCGAACAAATACATTTTGTTGGTAACTGGAGTCCTCGTGAGTGCAAACCATCGAGGATGTATCAAGTAAGCCATTAATTTTTATTGCTTTTCTGACTTTCCCTGTGACCAATGCTAATTTGGGGCTAGCTGTTCTACGCATTGATTGATACACTGCACAAAAGCTTGCGATTTCTTTCTCTGTAAAGCATATTTCAAAATCTGAACACGATAGGTCGGATTAAAAACAAAAAAACAAAACCTAAAGCTGTATTTTGGTATTTTTCCTTGTGCGTTATTTTGTATAATTCGCATGATTATAAATATTTTTGTACTATTTGCGGCCCTGGCAATTCAGCGGTTTGTTTAGGAAAATGATTCCCGTAAAAGGGATCCGTAGCGCAGAGCAGTTAACACAATACACACGTTCAATTGGTTAACAAATACACACACCAGACTGTTCATGCAATACAACACTTATTACATGTTAACACAAATACACACATAAGACTGTAAAACACAATACACACACGTTAGGACTGTTAACACAATACCATCAATGTTATCAATTAACACAATACCAAC